>NC_047104.1:131249234-131549234 GCF_902500255.1 Thalassophryne amazonica
TAAGTTTTTGTGATTCTAACTTGCATAGATGTGTTTCTTGAATGAACGCTATGTCAACTTTGGATGACTTTAAATAGGTTAAGATTTTATTTTTCTTAACATTTTCAGATCTATCACTTTTTCCATACTGTGATGTCAAAATTATTCCTGGTGCATGATTAACATATACATACATTTTGCAGAGTGGTCTGGTGCAAAGATAATCCAACCAACAAACACACAAACTTTATATAAAAACAAAACAAGAACCAACCCAGCAAAACACCTGCTGGGAAAAACAAAAAGCAGGACCCAGTCCTTCTAAAACAGGAAAACCCAGTGTCATGGTCACTGGCACTCAACTTAGTAACCCAAAACCCTACAATTATAATTTCAAGACTTAAACGTAAATTTGTCAGCTCTCATTTTTTATTTATTTATTTTAAAGGAAAAAACTCTCACACTGGATAAATAAACAATAAAAGCATGCTTACACAAAAGACAGTGACCAACCATCAGTTAACATTTACTAAAGGAATCCAGAAGTAATCATTTGTCTTGAGGTAACATCTTTTTAAACAAACTCCACTGCATTCTTCGGTGAGGAAAACTTATGCTTCACTCCATTTTGCTTTATTTCAAAAACAACATAGCCAAAAAAACAAAACAAAACCTAAAAAACTAAAAATCAGCAGCAGTAAAACCCCGAGAAGTTCTTAAATCCTCTCACCTTTTCTGGCACTGCTCCACAAGACACTTTTCCCCTTCATGAGGAGTATTATGTCAATATACTCCAAGCTAATATCTTCTCAAGGATCAATGTGACTCTCTGATGGTAACGGGGAATTAGCTCAAATGGTAGAGCGCGCTGGGGTCCAATCTTCTCGTCCCCCCCGCACATGCAAAAGTGACGCAAATGCCTCAAACGGGGCGAGTTTTGGCAGATTAGTGAATGGAGTATTCTGAGGAAACATTTTAGCACGTTTCTTAATACGTTGAAAACTTTATTTATTGGAGAGGCTGTGCCAGCGAGTCTCGAACTCACAACCCTTGTTTTTATGAGCCGTGTGCGTCAGTCCTCCGCCACCATTCCTCTGCCACAGGTATCTGTTATATAGTCCCTCTGTGGAGCTGATTCTTTCATTATATAACATTACAATACTGTCACATTCTGCAATTTGAACTACAAAGACATTTTCTGGAGAAATCTTTATTATTTTTCCATTTTGACTCACAATTATGTGTTATAGTTTATATGTGTAGTTTATTAACGTTATACATGTATTATGTCTAATATAAGATACTGCACAAAATGCTGACGTTAATCAGAGGGGGAATAAGTACTATATTTATTACTTCAGTTCCGTAAAAGTGCAGATACAGGAGCAACAAATTCACTAAAGTAAAAGTATGGGACAAAATCTCTACAAAATTATCCATTTTTGCAACCTGGAGACGCAGAGTGATTGGTCAAAAGTAAGCCCACCGGCTCTGGGCTCTGGTTGGTCGGCTGGGCTGCTGGGCTTACTTTGGGCTTACTTTCGAGAGGCGGCCGCCGATTGGCTGGTTGGGCTTACTTTGCCAGGAGACGCGCTGATTGGCCGACTGGGCTTACTTTGGCTCTACCATCAGGATGCATTAGAAGCAATGTGAGAGGTAGGGGGATTGATGCCCGCATTCTCCAAAAATATTTTTAGTTTTAAATTAATTTTAGTGGTACTCATTCTTCGGTGTGACATTATGATCCTCAAACCGCGTTTACTGAGAGTGATGCAACGTTTGCATAGCAACTGCATAGCAACGCGGTCTCCATAAGCGAAAACAGCGAAATTCTGTTTTGTAGCAGTTCGAGTGATACCGGAGCGGCTGGGTCGCTGGCTGTAAAGCCAATTAAATACGAGCACACAGAAACTGTCACTTGTTTTTAATAACTCCATTCACATTTAATTGCTCTCGTAAAACAAACGTAGCGCACCGCAAGTTTGACCTTTACAATTATTCAGCAACCGTCGTCAAAGCCATTTAAAGATATCAATCATGACTCACCTTTCCGCTGGTTCAAGTCGCAAAACGGGACTGCTTCTCTCTCCGGTTCCTAATGTCCAGGTGTTCGCTTGCTTCTGTCTGCTGGAGCATGTTTGAAGCCCACTTGCTGTAGAAAATCACTAACAAATACAAACTCTCGTACTGCGAGAAAACATGGTAACGACACGTCGTTTGCTAACTCTCCTCTCCACCAAAACTATCCTGGTAGCTCATTTTACAAGTGAAAACTCTCCATTTCTGCTTAAATTTGCTAACTCTCCGACCACGTGAAAACGTGTGAAGCGCAATTTAACTCGCAAGAAAATGGTGGTGCTGTTGCCATGACAATCACGCAAAAATGATATTACACCGCCTTCCTCAGCTCGTGTCACCTTAAGGATCTACGTAACTTTCCTTGAGGAATTAGAAATTAGCTCAAATGTAGAGTGACTTCACTTAAATAACCACAGAGGTTGGAAGCTGAAGCGTGATAGGCAAGGTTGGGTAGGATTACTTTGAAATGTAATCAAATTACAAGTAATCCAAATGTATGTACACATACATGTAATCCACATGTGGGTGATTCTTAGACTACGGGCACTTATTATGTCCTTTGATCATATTGTATGAAAAACAGAAAAAAGGGGAAATTTCACACTTTTATAGTTATCTTTACAATGAAAGTGTGTTAAGAAATTTGTTCTAGTAGTCTATGATGACTTTGTCACCTTTTTTCAGCATCATTATATGCAAATATTGCCGTTTTGTGCTTGTCCCACACCCAGACTTTTGATCTTCAATGATAAAAATAAATAGTAAAGAAACGTTTTTTTCTAATGTTTTAAAATATCTCTGAATAAAATATCACTAAAATAATCAAAACATAATTGGGGTATTCAATGTCATACAACTGTTGTGATTTTTTTTTAAACAAAATGTAGTTGTCCCACACTATTGCCGTAATTTCCACCACAACACTGTAATGTCCCTAAACAGTTTGTATGAAAGATAGTTTCTATGGCGATAAACAGTGACATCAGAGCACATGTATATAGCGCCAAATCACAACAAACAGTTGCCCCAAGGCGCTTTATATTGTAAGGCAATGGTGTGGTGGAAATTACATTTACAAGGCCAATAGTGCCCGTAGTTAAAGAATCACCCATGTATTCTTTCAAAGTAATCCTACCCAACCTTGGTGATAGGCAATATTAAAATACGAAATGGAGCGAAATGGGGACTGATAATCACTAAGTGGGGTTAAATATAACAAAATGGAGCAGAGTAAACCAGACTGACTCCAAATAAGTACTTTTATTTAATTGTTTTTTTGTGAGATGCGCTCAGTTCATGTGGTAGGGGCGGGTGCGCCATCTGGCGTTCAAGAGATGAAACTTCAGTCACTGGGTCAATCTGCTACATTTTATGTTTTACCCCCATTTTGTTATCAGTCGCCATTTCGCTACAAAAATTAAAGTACTTAATTGAATCATATTTTGAGTCAGTTTGCTCCATTTTGCTACGTCCCCCTCTTTTTGTTATTATCAGTCCCCATTTCGCTTAAAAATAATTGAAGTACTTAATTGAATCATATTTAATCATATTTGGAGTCAGTTTGCTCTATTTTGTTACATTTTACCCCCATTTCGTGATTATCAGACTCCATTTCGTATTTTATAGCCGATTTTAACCCGAGGTAAAAATATGGCCACCTATGGTGAAGACTTTGCACCAGTCCGTCTTGGTTTAGCATAACTCCATTCTTATTACTGCCAGAGTCTTCAAATTCACAGGGCGCATTCTTGGGACACAGACCTTGGACAAGTTCAAAGATGGGTAACGTTGACCTATTTTAAGTTGCCAAAAGGTCAGTCTTTCTACAAACTCTTTCACTGATTACATACTGATACGACAGAGGATACTTTAGCAGTTCGTTCTCTATTTCCCCGTAGGAAGTGATTGACATTGTACATAATACCTTTTTTTTTTCAGAAATATGATAAAAGATTTGAGGGATTTTAATTTGACAGAGGTAGAGTAGGTGAGACATTCATGTCCTCGTGTTCATCTTCCTTTGCAAATTTGCAAAATATGTCTACCACAGATTGAAATGTCAACCTTTGTAACCCAGCACTTCACCTTTTATCTCTCACCTGTTAAAACAGCAGGGCTGCTCTGCCCATTCATACTACTTCAGCCCTTATTTTGACATTATTCACATTCAATTAAAGCTGGCCTTGGGGGAAGCTTTCTAAAACAAAGAAGCTGCTCTACTCCGCAAGACAATTTCCCCCCCCCAACACCAAACATCACCTCTTAATAGCATATCTCGTCACACCCCTAAACCATACTGATTGTTTTCGTGCTGGGGTAGATCTATTACAGCAGCAGTTGAATGCATATATATACACATATATACAAGCACATATATACAAGCACCAAATTTGTCTACTTCTTTGCAATAAGCCACTTCACATTCCAAAATGACATTTTCAGATATGATGTCTGTTAGAAAACTATCCGACCTTTTTATTTTTTGCAAAAACTATATGGATTTGAATCATGTGCGCATGCATCAGCCAAGCTTGAACCTTCATGCGCATGCGTGAGTTTTTTCATGCCTGTCGGTTGCGTCATTCGCCTGTGAGCACGCTTTGAGTGAGCAGTGGTCCACCCCCCTCGTCGGATTTTCATTGTGAAGAAAATGTCTGAAGGATTTGGAGCTTTGCTGCATCAAATTTTTCCAGAAACTGTGAGAGACAGCCAGGTGGAAACCATTCGGAAGATTCAGATGGCTTTCAGGAACGATTCTATGGGGATCACACAGATTAAGGAGTGTTACAACCGGTTTAAAGACGGCACACAATGGCGGAGGGTGCGCCGTGCTCCGAGCGGCGATCGACAGGCTGAAACGACCAGTTCATTTCCAAACTGAACGCTGTGTTGATCCGGGACGTCATCTGACTACTACAGAAATGGCACAAGAGGTGGACATACCACTTTTTCGGCACATTCCACTGTTACAAGAGTTTTTGTCATGAAAAGACGTGTGGAGGAATTCGCACGTCGGGATGGAGCCGCTAATAGAGAACAAAAAGCAACGCCGTGATGAAGCCTCACAGGACATGTTGTGGCATGTCCCGTACGGAAAAAATCTATAGCTAATTCTATACGCATGACCTATAGGTTGCTATAGGCTAGGCTATAGAATTTCCATGGACAAGCCTATAGAGAAACCTATAGGCCACCATAGAGAAACCTATAAGTGCCTATAGGCAATTAGGACGTTTCACCTATAGGCCCTCTATAGGCGGTCAACGCAGGCCACGCAGGCCAACCCATAGGATCTCTATAAGAACCTATAGGATCTTTGTAGGAGCTTATAGGCCAACCCTACAGGATCTCTTTAACAATCCATAGGCCAACCTATAGCATTTCTACCAGAATCTATAGGCCAACCTATAGGATCTCTATAGGAACCTACAAGTCATAATGCCATAAAATATACAAAGGATAATGGGAACAATTAAACATTTAAATATAAAATTTATTTCACAAATACACAAACAATACACAAAAAGTGACAAAATTTAACTTTTTCTTGGATGAAATATTGAACATTAACTTTAGGGCAAGCCTTTAATCAGCGGTATCACACTTCTTCAGCAAGCGTTTGCCTTCGGTGTTCAAGAGTTGAGTGATGGCTGTTTTGACTGGTTGAACATCAGGAGAACGGGTCTGTTCTTTGAAATAATCTGCATATGTAAAATAAATGAATAAAAATCTGTAATTTGTGGATGCAGCATACAGATAAAAGCAAAACCAACCAGCATAGGGTTTAACAGCAATTAAAACAGTTATTCAAAAATAATTTTCCAAGAAATATTAGTTAAAAATTATACCACCAGTTCCGAAAACTGGGGAAAAACATTACCATATTTCCTCTATTAGAAGTGCATGGGCTTACGTAAATAACGGGTGTTTTTATGGTCAAAATGAGCAATATTTTAATATTTCTGTATCGAAAGAAATTTTTGGTCTAGGTGCGCCTCTAATAGAGCAAATATATGTAAGGCATTGCATTAATAATGTTATTGTTATGCCAGTTAACTTACCAATTATGGACTCTACACCAGGCAGCTTCTTTTTGGCTCTCACATCTTTAAAAGCGTTGCTTTTCTTTCCAGTGAGGGAAGATGATTGTATCACTACTGGTGTGAGAATCATCCACAGCAGGGTGTTTGTGTATTCTTTAACATTTGTTTTGTTTTTTTTGCATTTAGTAACCTCTTTTGCCAAACTGTTATGGCCACCCGTGACCACAAAGTTACCTGAAATTAAAAGACACTAGGTTAGGCACAAAGTAAAGCTTGAGATAATGTAAAACAGTAAAAAGTTTCCTACAACAAACAGTATACAAAACATTGTCCAGAATAAGAAAAACATCCTTTTTTCACCATGGAGGCTTGATGTGCACAAATGGAAGAAAAAATATTATTGCATGGTTTAATTTTGAATATTCCATTATTATTTTGTCTTTTTTTTCCCTCTCTTATTAACTGACCAAAATGAAAGATAACTCAATGGCAGTGACTGTTTTTTTTTTTTTTTTTAAATCTGGTACGTGTTACCAGTAAACTGCACCAAGTAAATAATTTGGCTTTTTGCACAGAACATGATTTTTGTTCACAACTGACCCCCCCATAAGAAAGCAAATATACTTGTATGTGTGCACACATTTATCCTTATGCTAAAGAAAAAACAGAATTCCAGTATATGTGGAGGTGCCACTTTAAATTTGACACAATGTACAATTATTGTCAATTTTTTTTTCATCATTGGTACACATAAATGCAACAATGGAGTTAAGTCCAGCTGTAAATAAATGCAGATTGTTCAATAATTATACAAAGTCAAAATGATTGACACTATTGCAACTGGGTGTTTTATGAGTTAAAAAGGCCAATGGGGTGCTCACCAATGCAATATGCATGCTCTTGTCCATTACTTCATCATCATCTTCACTCTGTAACAGAATAATAATCATGATGAATTTAACCCTACTGAAATAAAAAAAAGAGTTGCAATGATAAATAAAGCAAGCAAAGAATAATAAGAATTGTAGATGTAGCTTACCTCAGGACTCAAAATACGAGGGCTGTCCATAAAGTATAGGTCCTTTTTATTTTTTTCAAAAACTATATGGATTTCATTTATATGTTTTTACGTCAGACATGCTTGAACCCTCATGCGCATGCGTGAGTTTTTCCACGCCTGTCGGTGACGTCATTCGCCTGTGAGCACTCCTTGTGGGAGGAGTCGTCCAGCCCCTCGTCGGAATTCCTTTGTCTGAGAAGTTGCTGAGAGACTGGCGCTTTGTTTGATCAAAATTTTTTCTAAACCTGTGAGACACATCGAAGTGGACATGGTTCGAAAAATTAAGCTGGTTTTCAGTGAAAATTTTAACGGCTGATGAGAGATTTTGAGGTGATTCTGTCGCTTTAAGGACTTCCCACGGTGCGAGACGTCGTGCAGCGCTCTCAGGCAGCGTCATCAGCCTGTTTCAAGCTGAAAACCTCCACATTTCAGGCTCTATTGATCCAAGACATCGTGAGAGAACAGAGAAGTTTCAGAAGAAGTCGGTTTCAGCATTTTATCCGGATATTCCACTGTTAAAGGAGATTTTTTTAATGAGACGTGCGGATGGGTCCGCGCGTCGGGACGCAGCCGACGCGGTGCGGCGGCACAGAAAAAACACCTCCGTGTTGATAACCATTTGTAAAATCTAGGCGGCTTTTGATGGCTTTCAGTGGAGTGAGTATATGAGAAATTGTTTAACAGCAGGACATGTTCCAACTTGTCCTTAAGGCTTCCAACAGAGGTGTTTTTCCTGTGGCGGAGCGTCGCGGCGGCTGCGAGCCGACGCTGCAATCCGTCCGCACGTCTTTCATTAAAAAAATGTCCTTTAACAGTGGAATATCCGGATAAAATGCTGAAACCGACTTCTTCTGAAACTTCTCTGTTCTCTCACGACGTCCTGGATCAATAGAGCCTGAAATGTGGAGGTTTTCAGCTTGAAACAGGCTGACGACGGCGCCTGAGAGCACTGCGCGATGTCTCGCACCGTGGGAAGTCCTTAAAGCGACAGTATCACCTCAAAATCTCTCATCAGCCATTAAAATTTTCACTGAAAACCAGCTTAATTTTTCGAACCGTGTCCACTTCGATGTGTCTCACAGGTTTAGAAAAAATTTTGATCAAACAAAGCGCCAGTCTCTCAGCAACTTCTCAGACAAAGGAATTCCGAGGAGGGGCTGGATGACTCCTCCCACAAGGAGTGCTCACAGGTGAATGACGTCACCGACAGGCGTGGAAAAACTCACGCATGCGCACGAGGGTTCAAGCATGTCTGACGTAAAAACATATGAATGAAATCCATATAGTTTTTGAAAAAAATAAAAAGGACCTATACTTTATTGACAGACCTCGTACATTCTTCTTCTTGTGAAGCCGCTGGGGTCTGTACATGTGTGGTATAAAACAGTGATTCTCACCCGGGGGCACCCTAGGGTGCCGTGATCGATCGTCAGGGGTGCCGTGGGTATTTTTCATATTCGCGATTATTTTTCATATTCGCGATTACCGTGAATTATTTATTTTATCCACAAAGCATAAAACGACTCAGAATCGGACGTCATTGTTCTGCAGCCTCGCTCTCGTCTTAAGGCGGGACAATAACAAGGAGGCTGACGGCCGATTAAAACAGTGCCGTCTTCTTCAAAAGCCGTCTAAAATGCGGAGCTGTCGGTGTGTGTGTGTCTGTGCCTGTGTGTGCACGCGCGCGGAGTTAGGCTGCAGACTGCGAGGGGAGG
Organism: Thalassophryne amazonica; assembly: GCF_902500255.1. Classification (NCBI taxonomy): domain Eukaryota; kingdom Metazoa; phylum Chordata; class Actinopteri; order Batrachoidiformes; family Batrachoididae; genus Thalassophryne; species Thalassophryne amazonica. The sequence goes on from NC_047104.1 coordinate 131,258,111, forward strand.
GGGTGGGTGAGGGAGGGGAGGGGAGGGCGGAGGGGGTGAGGGAGGGGAGGGGAGGGGGTGGGTGAGGGAGATTCCTGAATGCAGGCGCGACACGTTCAGTGCGCAGCGAGCGCGGAGCAGAGAGAGGATTTTAAATGGAGTGAACATGTTAACAAAACGAAAACGTGAAGCTTTTACTTCTCTCTGAACTTTCTCTAAAGGTGTGATTCTGCCGTTACCGTCCTGTTCACACCATGTGCGCGTCGTATGCTGAATTTATGAGATCATGAGATGAAATAAACGGTCAAATATCTTTAAAAACATATTTAAAAAATGAGAATATATGAATGAACTGAGATACACACAAAAAAATGTTCAGACGCACAGATCACAAAAAGCAGGTGAGAACTCTGAACTTTAACAGCTGTTATTTTCCAAAGGTATTTATTTGTTCAGTCTTGAGCTTAATGTAGTGTTTAAGCACAAAACGTGACTGATGAGGAGAAACAATTTCAGAAATGCAACAGAAACAACCACAAATCAGAAAAAGTTGGGACTGTATGTAAAATGAAGATAAAATAAAAATGTTGCACCATTCCCAGTTTCTCCACTCACAGAAGCCAAACGTTCTTCCAGAGTTGTGTAATTATACTACAATAGTAGAATATAAAGAAGGGGAAAAAAAGAAAAAAAAATAGACAATATATTCGTCAATCGCAATTATTTGTCTGACAGTTAATCGTCTCCAGAAATTTCTAATCGTGACAGCCCTACTTGAGATCAGAGCGCAAAATGCTTGAGGATTTTCGAAATGCGATGTTTTCTGTATCGATTTTCTATTGCTATAATTGGGTTTTGCGCAAAACCAGAGGTAATAGCATTCTAATATTATTTTAGTTGGTGGTGTGCCGCAGGATTTTGTAAATATAAAAAGGGTGCCGCGACTCAAAAAAGGTTGAAAAACACTGGTATAAAGAACAGTTTAATATGATGTGTATGTAAAGCACGGCAGTAAATGTACTTTATCTCTATATACTATTATACAACCCCTGGCAAAAATTATGGAATCACCGGCCTCAGAGGATGTTCATTCAGTTGTTTAATTTTGTAGAAAAAAAGCAGATCACAGACATGACACAAAACTAAAGTCATTTCAAATGGCAACTTTCTGGCTTTAAGAAACACTATAAGAAATCAAGAAAAAGATTGTGGCAGTCAGTAACGGTTACTTTTTTAGACCAAGCAGAGGAAAAAATATGGAATCACTCAATTCTGAGGAAAAAAATTATGGAATCACCCTGTAAATTTTCATCCCCCAAATTAACACCTGCATCAAATCAGATCTGCTCATTGACATTGACCCTATGTGTCTTTTTGCAAGGAATGTTTTTGCAGTTTTTGCTCTATGGCAAGATGCATTATCATCTTGAAAAATGATTTCATCATCCCCAAACATCCTTTCAATTGTCCAAAATATCAACATAAACTTGTGCATTTATTGATGATGTAATGACAGCCATCTCCCCAGTGCCTTTACCTGACATGCAGCCCCATATCATCAATGACTGGAAATTTACATGTTCTCTTCAGGCAGTCATCTTTATAAATCTCATTGGAAAGGCACCAAACAAAAGTTACAGCATCATCACCTTGCCCAATGCAGATTCGAGATTCATCACTGAATATGACTTTCATCCAGTCATCCACAGTCCACAATTGCTTTTCCTTAGCCCATTGTAACCTTGTTTTTTTCTGTTTAGGTGTTAATGATGCCTTTCGTTGAGCTTTTCTGTATGTAAATCCCATTTCCTTTAGGCGGTTTCTTACAGTTCGGTCACAGACGTTGACTCCAGTTTCCTCCCATTCGTTCCCCATTTGTTTTGTTGTACATTTTTCGATTTTTGAGACATATTGCTTTAAGTTTTCTGTCTTGACGCTTTGATGTCTTCCTTGGTCTACCAGTATGTTTGCCTTTAACAACCTTCCCATGTTGTTTGTATTTGGTCCAGAGTTTAGACACAGCTGACTGTGAACAACCAACATCTTTTGCAACATTGCGTGATGATTTACTCTCTTTTAAGAGTTTGATAATCCTCTCCTTTGTTTCAATTGACATCTCTCGTGTTGGAGCCATGATTCATGTCAGTCCACTTGGTGCAACAGCTCTCCAAGGTGTGTTCACTCCTTTTTAGATGCAGACTAACGAGCAGATCTGATATGATGCAGGTGTTAGTTTTGGGGATGAAAATTTACAGGGTGATTCCATAATTTTTTCCTCAGAATTGAGTGATTCCATATTTTTTTCCTCTGCTTGGTCTAAAAAAGTAACTGTTACTGACTGCCACAATCTTTTTTTCTTGATTTCTTATGGTGTTTCTTAAAGCCAGAAAGTTGCCATTTGAAATGACTTTAGTTTTGTGTCATGTCTGTGATCTGCTTTTTTTCTACAAAATTAAACAACTGAATGAACATCCTCCGAGGCCGGTGATTCCATAATTTTTGCCAGGGGTTGTACCATTTCTTGGAAACAATCATAATGTTACTTTATACATACCTTCTTCATCATTGTTCTTTGAAACCACTTTCTTTTTCTTCTTAATCTATGGAGACAAAATTATATTCTGAGTCATACATGCAGCATTAACAAAATGAAATACACATGTGACAAGGACATACACAGACACTATCATAGTGCATGCATGAAGAAAACGGTGTCTGGTTGACCCGCTCCACTGCCGACCCGCGCTGGTAGACTCGCTCTGGTTTTCTGGACGACCCGCTCCACTCACAAAGCGGAGCGTGTCATCCTAGATATTTATTCTTATTTACCAGATACCATTCACTTGTTTTTCATTCTTATTCATCAGATAACTTAATGTCATCCCCCTAGCAAAATTCGCTGTTTTCTTATATATACACAAATGTGGTTAACGAATTATATACAAACATCATCTGCAGCGCACAATGTCATGTTCACTCAGTCATGTCAGTTAGTAAGCGTTATTCCTTCTACATTTCTATCATTAAATAAGTGATTCTTTCAACTGAGAAGTAGAGCGGGTCGTCTTGAGACAGTGGAGCGGGTCGTCCTAGAAAGTGGAGCAGGTTGGTCAGCGCGGGTCGACAGTGGCGCGGGCCGTCTAGAAAGCAAGAAAACAATCCCTAAACTGCCATTAAGAGAGCAATGTTACTGGAGGGCATACGCTGTAAAAATCACCATCAAATTCCAGAAGAAGTATTTCTTGGACAAAAACTGCACAAATGCTGTGAACTTATTTTCAGTTTCCCAGTCGAGATAATGGTGAAATTTGCAGGACATGAAAGCATGTAAATTTAAATGCCATGTTGATAAATTGCCTTAAATAGGCACAAGTATTGTTTGTTTTGTGTCACATAATGGTGTCACATTGATGATTCAAGAAGCAAATATAGAAAACGGTACCTGCAATAGTGGACGGTCATCTTCTGAGGACGAGTCAAACCTTGAGTTTTTCACTCTCACCCTTTTCTGGTTTGGTGACTGCAAAGATACATTTGTGTTCTTTGCATACTTACTTGCAGTGTGGCGCAAGCTTGGAAGATCATCTGAAATAGAAGGTACATGAATGTTAATTCTTTAAGGTATTAGGGTCTGAAATTGAATTATTTTCACCACATTTATTATTTTACATGTTTAGAATCTAAATATATACTTCTGTGAAAACCTAACTGTAACATACTGAGTTGAAAATGTCATGCATACTTAATAAGCAATGTGTTGAACTTGAACACACACACACACATTCTTGTTCCTGAAGCCATGCCCGGCTGCTCGGTGTCGTTGCGGAAACACTGTGAAAGAGCAGCGTCGGTGCTCGGCTGGGGGGCGGAGGAACCGAACCACTTTGCGGAGTTGAACGGCGGCGGTGCGGCGTGTCGCTTTTATCCCGACCTGAGTTTTTCCTACTCATGAGCCCGCGCATGCACTCGGAACTCCATTCTCGCTTCTTGTGTGATGTTCGAGGCGATCGCTGTTTAAAAGCTTTTTAACAACATAACATAATACATACCTCTGTTTTACTTCCAATCGAAGAAAAAAATAAGAGACTAACAGCGAGGCATGCGAAAATATTAAGATTTCTTTCACGAAGAAAAACATGTAACATAAAGGCACACCATTCTAATCAAATTATTGATCATGAGGGTTCACAAAAAAGAAAACATCCATCCATCTTCTACCGCTTAGTCGAATCAAGGGTCCGCGGGGGCTGGAGCTTATCCCAGCACTCATAGGGCGTGAGGTGGGGTACACGCAGGACAGGATGCCAGTGTGTCGCAGGGCCACAAACAGACAAACAAACACAGACACACCCACACGCACACCTAAGGACAATTTTGTTAAAGATTCCAATCCACCTAACCCGCATGTCTTTGGATGTGGGAGGAAACCGGAGCACCAGGAGGAAACCCACGCAAATGCGGGGAGAACATGCAAACTCCACACAGAAAGGCCCCGGGAATTGAACCCACGACCTACTCGCTGTGAGGCAACAGTGCTAACCACTAAGTCACCGTGCCGCCCAAAAGAAAACATAATATGGAGAAATAATCTTCAAAAAAAAATTATCGCAATAAAGCACTTAAAATAATTTGAAGTCTGACTGCCTTCGGCTTGCAGTATTTTGTTTCAATTTTATCAGCACCGTATATGCTATATTAGAAGTGCATGCACTTACATGACACACTTTTGGTAAAAATAAGACATTAACATTTCTGTATACAGTAAATGCAGTGTTTGGTTTAGGTGCACTTCTGATAGAGCAAATACGCTATTTGAAGTTTAAGATAAGTAGTTGTAGCGCCCTTTTAGTTTCACGCTATATTCTACATGGGTAATCTAGGGGAATGCATTTTCTAGTACTGTTGTGTAGGGATTGCATCAGACAATACAATGCCAGTGTTAAAAATATGACATATTGTTACCATGAACATGTAGATATCACCAGAGCTTCGAAGAGAAAATACAGTATCTGAGGAAAAGGGAATAAAAGTTGCATTTTGTATATAACAATATAATAGCAAAATATTCAGTGTAAAACATAAAAAAGAATTTGGATTTATATGAAAAAAATTCCTTCCTTGACCACACCCCCCTCCCAAGAGCTAGTGATCCGTTCCTAAGGTAACAGATTTTTGTAGAAGAAGCATAATGTTTTTACATATGATCAGGATATAGATATCAGAGTATGATACTGGCTTTTAAACATCAATCAAGATTAAAAATATTAAATGCCACTTCTCTGCATACTTGAAATTCATGTTGCTAAAGGTGCATGTATCCTTGGTTGTTTTAGAACAGGATGATCTAGTGGACAATGGAACCAAGGGTGATGTTCACAATGAAGTAGACCAAGCAGATTCAGTAGACATGTGGTATGGTGATGATGGATCTGATCGTAACGTTGAAGATGATAACACTTGGCATATTGATGGCAACAAGGAAGGCGAGGATGATTTGGGGTAAGATGAGGGTGGAGACTCAGGACAAAATGAAGAAATGGATCAGGGGATGATGAAGATTGGCATGACAATGGACTCTGGAGGAGATGATGAAGATAATGATTTTCAGCATGGTGATGGGGAGGAAGGAGATGAACCAGATGATAATTACCGGGTAAGTCAGCATCATGAATGAGACCAATATATGTACCATATTTCCTCTATTATAGAAATAAATAGAAGCACACTTAAACCAAACATTGCATTTATTGCATATAGAAATGTTAACATATGACTTATTTTGAAAATTGCTTCTGTCATTTACATAAGCACATGCCCTTCTAATAGAGCAAACATGGTGTTTGGTTTTTCTATGCACTGTAACTGTATGAATTGTCTACTCATTTCACGACCTTAACCTTAACAAAAGAAAAACAAATTAAAATATTTTCTTACTTCAAACATACATGTACCATATTTCCTCTATTAGAAGTGCACCTTGGGCCAAAAATTTCATTCTTTGTATACAAGACTTTTAAAATATTTATACTTATTTTATTTTGACCATAGAAACACATCTGATATTTACATAAGCGTATGCACTTCTAATAGAGGAAATACGGTATGTACGTATATATTGATATGAAAACATGTTTTTAGCTCTGTTACAAAACTGGTATGTTGACTTTTCTCATAAGTGTCCGTCCATTCTTGAGCGTTTCATATTTTTGACCTCTCCAAATTTGCAAATCAGAATCCTGTCTTATTATCTGAGCATGTTCCTGGGTGGTCCTTTATAAGTCTTGTTTATGTGCAAATTTCTATTATTTGCACATATATTTGTGAGACCGTTCTTCATACATGATGACAGTATATGCATAGTCGTAGCCAGTGAGTGGTCACTGCTCGCCTATCTAATAGTGTCAGATTTAATGTTCATATAATAAAAAATTATGGCTCAACCAACTAGAAACAGTCCATGTCTGATGGGTGCAGCCACATGTTTATCGAAGGCTCTTTCTGATATCAGCCCCGTGACTAATGTTACACCTTTCTGATGCTCACTGTTTTTTTTTTTTTGTGTGTGTTTTGTTTTGTTTTGTTTTTTGCCTTTTTTAGGGATTCAACCTTGAAGATGGAAATCTTCCAATTTATCCAGATGCACCCATCACCAAGTCACAGAGTCTACTGCTGATAGTGTCCTATGTCTTGTGGGATGGTCTTTCTGATAGTTCTTTGGATGATCTTCTTTCTTTGATGAATATACACTGTCCAAACAGCGTTCCTACATCAAAGTATTTGCTGTATCAAATCAAAGCAAATCAATTTTATTTATATAGCGCCAAATCACAACAAACAGTTGCCCCAAGGCGCCTTATATTGTAAGGCAAGGCCATACAATAATTACGGAAAAACCCCAACAGTCAAAACGACCCCCTGTGAGCAAGCATTTGGCAACAGTGGGAAGGAAAAACTCCCTTTTAACAGGAAGAAACCTCCAGCAGAACCAGGCTGAGGGAGGGGCAGTCTTCTGCTGGGACTGGTTGGGGCTGAGGGAGAGAACCAGGAAAAAGACATGCTGTGGAGGGGAGCAGAGATCAATCACTAATGATTAAATGCAGAGTGGTGCATACAGAGCAAAAAGAGAAAGAAACACTCAGTGCATCATAGGAACCCCCAACAGTCTAAGTCTATAGCAGCATAACTAAGGGATGGTTCAGGGTCACCTGATCCAGCCCTAACTATAAGCTTTAGCAAAAAGGAAAGTTTTAAGCCTAATCTTAAAAGTAGAGAGGGTGTCTGTCTCCCTGATCTGAATTGGGAGCTGGTTCCACAGGAGAGGAGCCTGAAAGGTGAAGGCTCTGCCTCCCATTCTACTCTTACAAACCCTAGGAACTACAAGTAAGCCTGCAGTCTGAGAGCGAAGCGCTCTATTGGGGTGATATGGTACTATGAGGTCCCTAAGATAAGATGGGACCTGATTATTCAAAACCTTATAAGTAAGAAGAAGAATTTTAAATTCTATTCTAGAATTAACAGGAAGCCAATGAAGAGAGGCCAATATGGGTGAGATATGCTCTCTCCTAGTCCCTGTTAGCACTCTAGCTGCAGCATTTTGAATTAACTGAAGGCTTTTCAGGGAACTTTTAGGACAACCTGATAATAATGAATTACAATAGTCCAGCCTAGAGGAAATAAATGCATGAATTAGTTTTTCAGCATCACTCTGAGACAAGACCTTTCTAATTTTAGAGATATTGCGCAAATGCAAAAAAGCAGTCCTACATATTTGTTTAATATGCGCATTGAATGACATATCCTGATCAAAAATGACTCCAAGATTTCTCACAGGATTACTAGAGGTCAGGGTAATGCCATCCAGAGTAAGGATCTGGTTAGACACCATGTTTCTAAGATTTGTGGGGCCAAGTACAATAACTTCAGTTTTATCTGAGTTTAAAAGCAAGAAATTAGAGGTCATCCATGTCTTTATGTCTGTAAGACAATCCTGCAGTTTAGCTAATTGGTGTGTGTCCTCTGGCTTCATGGATAGATAAAGCTGGATATCATCTGCGTAACAATGAAAATTTAAGCAATGCCGTCTAATAATACTGCCTAAGGGAAACATGTATAAAGTGAATAAAATTGGTCCTAGCACAGAACCTTGTGGAACTCCATAATTAACCTTAGTGTTGTGTGTTGGGGGGGGGGGGGGGGCGTGGCTGGCTGTTTTGGTGTTCTTTTCTTTTCTTTGCTCTCCAGGTGGCATGAGGGCTGATTTGTCTGTGGAGAAAGTGCTGGCTGAAGAGTCCTCACCCTTATTAGCGTCATGTGGAACACCTGTGGCAGGGGCTCATGTGCAGCCTTGAAGACTTGCAGCTGAAGCAGATAATTGGATGGCGTTCTGCATATAAGTCATGTGTGATTTGAGCAGAACTGCCGGGAACTCGACCTTGTGACGTTCGTTTGTGAGACGCTGAGGACCGCGCCTGGGTTTGACATATCGAGCCCGTGAAGCAGGGAAGGGTGAGGACACATGCTGTCAGCACACGCTTTGGTAATTAAGTGATTAAGTAATTGTTGATAGTATCTTGGTGTTTTGTTACACAGTAAACTGAGATTGTGAAGAGAATTGTGTAGCTTGCTTCTCACTGCGGTGGCTTGTTGGATAAGTGATCCTCCACTTGTTGTGAGAGGCTGCTCATTTGTATAAAGTTAAAGAGAAACATTGACCTGAGTGTGTTGCTGATAGCGTGTGTTATGCGAAAGATAGAGTTATATCTGCTGACTCACCTCACCTTCTCTTTGCTCCACAGAGAATCGGTTCGTCGTGTCCACCTGGGGGGTGTTTGGCGGTGGTAGTGAGTCCAGGAGCGCCGGGCTTTAATCCTTGCGGGCGCTGGAGAACATGCCACTTATCACTCCACCAGAGGGACGCTTTTTATGTTTTACATTTGTAAGCACAGGTGAAAAATAAATTGTTTCTGTTGGGAACTGCCTTCTGGTTATTTTTACCACTGGGTTCTGTCAGACGCAGGTCCGCTCCTCAACCCGCGTCGACACATAACAGTAGTTCCCGGCCATTCCATAATGGACCCAGCGGCAGAGGCGGTTCCTTTTGCCGAAAAGGTGCAAGAACACTTGGAGAAAATATGGGAGCATTTACAGCATCTCGCAAATCGAATTGAACAAACAGACGCCCGTGTTACGGAGCTTGCAGCGCAAGCCGTTCCGCTTCCTGCAGCTCCAGCTGTGGCATCATCGATACCGGGGCAGATAACTCCGTCACCCAGGGATTCGGTGTTCGAACCGGTTATTTGTCATCCGGAGCCTTATGCGGGAGACGCCGAAGCTTGTGCTTCATTTCTGATGCAATGTTCTCTGGTCTTTACTCAGCGACCGGCTTCCTTCTCTTCCGATGGAAGTCGTGTTTCCTATGTAACAAATCTGCTCCGAGGCGACGCCTTAGCTTGGGTCACTGCGTTGTGGAGTAACAACTCGCCATTGTTAGGGTCCTTTGAGGATTTCTCCCGGGAGTTCCGATTGGTTTTTGACCATCCGGTGAAAACGAATACCGGTGCTCAACGGTTGCTGTATCTCAGGCAGGGGAGGCGGAGTGCGGCGGAGTATTCCGTGGACTTTCGGATTTTTTCTGCTCAATCCGGTTGGAATGCCGTAGCTTTACGGGGCATGTTTGTAGACGGGTTAAATGAGGCACTAAAAGACGAGCTGGCGGTCCGTGATGAGCCAAACGATTTAGATGAGCTAATATCGTTGGTGATTCGTCTGGATGATCGGATGAGGGAGCGTGGACGCGAGAGAGGACGCCCATCAGAGCGGGTTTTTTTGTCTCGGGGCTTTCCCCGACACAGGTCTGGCCGCCTCTTCTTCGACCACTGAGGCTCCTCCGACGGGACCTCCAGCTCCTCCTGTTGACGAGCCCATGCAGCTCGGACGAGTAGAGATGTCTGTATTGCCCCGACACGTAAGCGTCAAGAGAAATAACGGCGACGTAACTCCAAGTGTTCTGGGACAGGCAAAATAACACATAAAAAAAAAAAAAAAAAAAAAAAAATTCCAGCACAAATAAATGTTTTGTTTTCTTTGATTAGGGGTTTATAAGTGTTTGGGGAGTTAGGGGCGTATCTGGTGGAGTGATTGATGGGCTCACTTAATTGTCAATTTTGTATGTGGTTTTAGGTATTTTCTGTTTGGGTTGTTGGGTCGTTTTATTTTGTTGTTTTTATTTCTCTACATCCCTAACCCCAACCTCACTTGCCCCAAGACCGTTTGTCTTGTGGGTTGTGGGGTGGTGCAGGTTGGTCACGCTGAGCATTCTCAGAAGACCTCTGCATCTAGGGGGGGGGGGGTGTTAGAGGCGTTTCTTTGGTTTGGTTAGGGCCCGGTTCCACTCCAGCCTCGGTGAGCCTTTGTACCGTTCGTCATTGGCGTTGCCGGGGTGTGGTGCAGCGGAGACTTACCTCAGTTGGAGGGGTGGGCCGATCTGTTGCCGTTCGCCATTTCGGTAGTTCCACCCCTCCCGAGAGGCTGGGGTATGGTCGAGTTGTGGCACTGGACGTATTTCCAGTTCTCTGCTGCGCCTTGGGGTTGGAGCTGGGTTAGTTTTTTCCTGTTCCCTTCTCCGGCTTACAATTTTGAGCCATTTGCCAAGATTGAGCCGCCGGGGGGCTCTGGGAGGGACCTGGGGTCTTTCGGGGTGCTGGGGAGGGTAACGGGATTTATGGTCGTTTATATCCCCCCGGGGTTGTTTTTGGTTGTCCTCCGGGGGTTGATTTTTGATTTCGTTTTGTTTTCCTTCCGGGTTCCACCTCCGGGGTTGATGGGACGGTCCTCTGGGGGGGAGTTGGCTTGGGACCAACCAGCCATGTGTGACCGAGTCTGGGGTTCCGGGGTTGTGGGGTGGGTACCTCCTGGGGTTGATGGTACGGTCCCCTGGGGGGGCGCCGTGTTACTCCATGTACACCTGGGGACCTTTGTTGGGCTTATGGTTTTGGCTGTTCCTCCTGGAACTGGCCATGTGGGCCTTCTGGGGGGGGGTTGGGCTGCCGGTCATTCTGGGGGGGTTGTTTGTTATTTTTCTTTTATGCATTTACGTTTGTATTGTGTTTGTGGGACTGTGTTGGGGTTTTGCGTTTGGGAGTTTTCTTTTCTTCCCGGGGTTTGATGGGACGGTCCCCTGGGGAGGTTGTTGGGTGGGTTTTTGTGTTTTTGTTTTTTTTTTTTTCCTGTGTGAGTGACCTTGTTTTTGGGGGATGTTTTGGGGGCTTTTGTTGATGCCAGCCGGCCTTCCTGCTGCGGTGCCTGTCCTGCTTTCTGACGTGGACCCTGGAGGGAGGTGCTGTTCTCGGGCCTGGTTGGTTCGGTCACCGGGGGGCTTCCCGTTGATGGGGGGGTACTGTTGTGTGTTGGGGGGGGTGTGGCTGGCTGTTTTGGTGTTCTTTTCTTTTCTTTGCTCTCCAGGTGGCATGAGGGCTGATTTGTCTGTGGAGAAAGTGCTGGCTGAAGAGTCCTCACCCTTATTAGCGTCATGTGGAACACCTGTGGCAGGGGCTCATGTGCAGCCTTGAAGACTTGCAGCTGAAGCAGATAATTGGATGGCGTTCTGCATATAAGTCATGTGTGATTTGAGCAGAACTGCCGGGAACTCGACCTTGTGACGTTCGTTTGTGAGACGCTGAGGACCGCGCCTGGGTTTGACATATCGAGCCCGTGAAGCAGGGAAGGGTGAGGACACATGCTGTCAGCACACGCTAAAGGTAATTAAGTGATTAAGTAATTGTTGATAGTATCTTGGTGTTTTGTTACACAGTAAACTGAGATTGTGAAGAGAATTGTGTAGCTTGCGTCTCACTGCGGTGGCTTGTTGGATAAGTGATCCTCCACTTGTTGTGAGAGGCTGCTCATTTGTATAAAGTTAAAGAGAAACATTGACCTGAGTGTGTTGCTGACAGCGTGTGTTATGCGAAAGATAGAGTTATATCTGCTGACTCACCTCACCTTCTCTTTGCTCCACAGAGAATCGGTTCGTCGTGTCCACCTGGGGGGTGTTTGGCGGTGGTAGTGAGTCCAGGAGCGCCGGGCTTTAATCCTTGCGGGCGCTGGAGAACGTGTCACTTATCACTCCACCAGAGGGACGCTTTTTATGTTTTACATTTATAAGCACAGGTGAAAAATAAATTGTTTCTGTTGGGAACCGCCTTCTGGTTATTTTTACCGCTGGGTTCTGTCAGACGCAGGTCCGCTCCTCAACCCGCGTCGACACATAACACTTAGTCTGTGAAGAAGATTCCCCATTTACATGAACAAATTGTAATCTATTAGATAAATATGATTCAAACCACCGCAGCGCAGTGCCTTTAATACCTATGGCATGCTCTAATCTCGGTAATAAAATTTTATGGTCAACAGTATCAAAAGCAGCACTGAGGTCTAACAGAACAAGCACAGAGATGAGTCCACTGTCTGAGGCCATAAGAAGATCATTTGTAACCTTCACTAATGCTGTTTCTGTACTATGATGAATTCTAAAACCTGACTGAAACTCTTCAAATAGACCATTCCTCTGCAGATGATCAGTTAGCTGTTTTACAACTACCCTTTCAAGAATTTTTTGAGAGAAAAGGAAGGTTGGAGATTGGCCTATAATTAGCTAAGATAGCTGGGTCAAGTGATGGCTTTTTAAGTAATGGTTTAATTACTGCCACCTTAAAAGCCTGTGGTACATAGCCAACTAATAAAGATAGATTGATCATATTTAAGATCGAAGCATTAATTAATGGTAGGGCTTCCTTGAGCAGCCTGTAGGAATGGGGTCTAATAGACATGTTGATGGTTTGGAGGAAGTAACTAATGAAAATAACTCAGACAGAACAATCGGAGAGAAAGAGTCTAACCAAATACCCGCATCACTGAAAGCAGCCAAAGATAACAATATGTCTTTGGGATGGTTATGAGTAATTTTTTCTCTAATAGTTAAAATTTTATTAGCAAAGAAAGTCATGAAGTCATTACTAGTTAAAGGAATACTCGGCTCAATAGAGCTCTGACTCTTCGTCAGCCTGGCTACAGTGCTGAAAAGAAACCTGGGGTTGTTCTTATTTTCTTCAATTAGTGATGAGTAGTAAGATGTCCTACCTTTATGGAGGGCTTTTTATAGAGCAACAAACTCTTTTTCCAGGCTAAGTGAAGATCTTCTAAATTAGTGAGATGCCATTTCCTCTCCAACTTACGGGTTATCCGGTAAGCTGCGAGTTTGTGAGTTATACCACAGAGTCAGGCACTTCTGATTTAAAGCTCTCTTTTTCAGAAGGGGCTACAGCATCCAAAGTTGTCTTCAATGAGGATGTAAAACTATTGACGAGATACTCTATCTCACTTACAGAGTTTAGTTAGCTACTCTGCACTGTGTTGGTATATGGCATTAGAGAACATAAAGAAGGAATCATATCCTTAAACCTAGTTACAGCGCTTTCTGAAAGACTTCTAGTGTAATGAAACTTATTCCCCACTGCTGGGTAGTCCATCAGAGTAAATGTAAATGTTATTAAGAAATGATCAGACAGAAGGGAGTTTTCAGGGACTACTGTTAAGTCTTCAATTTACCATACCATAAGTCAGAACAAGATCTAAGATATGATTAAAGTGGTGGGTGGACTCATTTACATTTTGAGCAAAGCCAATTGAGTCTAATAATAGATTAAATGCAGTGTTGAGGCTGTCATTCTCAGCATCTGTGTGGATGTTAAAATCGCCCACTATAATTATCTTATCTGAGCTAAGCACTAAGTCAGACAAAAGGTCTGAAAATTCACAGAGAAACTCACAGTAACGACCAGGTGGACGATAGATAATAACAAATAAAACTGGTTTTTGGGACTTCCAATTTGGATGGACAAGACTAAGAGTCAAGCTTTCAAATGAATTAAAGCTCTGTCTGGGTTTTTGATTAATTAATAAGCTGGAATGGAAGATTGCTGCTAATCCTCTGCCTCGGCCCGTGCTACGAGCATTCTGGCAGTTAGTGTGACTCGGGGGTGTTGACTCATTTAAACTAACATATTCATCCTGCTGTAACCAGGTTTCTGTAAGGCAGAATAAATCAATATGTTGATCAATTATTATATCATTTACTAACAGGGACTTAGAAGAGAGAGACCTAATGTTTAACAGACCACATTTAACTGTTTTAGTCTGTGGTGGAGTTGAAGGTGCTATATTATTTTTTCTTTTTGAATTTTTATGCTTAAATAAATTTTTGCTGGTTATTGGTGGTCTGGGAGGAGGCACCGTCTCTACGGGGATGGGGTAATGAGGGGATGGCAGGGGGAGAGAAGCTGCAGAGAGGTGTGTAAGACTACAACTCTGCTTCCTGGTCCCAACCCTGGATAGTCACGGTTTGGAGGATTTAAGAAAATTGGACAGATTTGTAGAAATGAGAGCTGCTCCATCCAAAGTGGGATGGATGCCGTCTCTCCTAACAAGACCAGGTTTTCCCCAGAAGCTTTGCCAATTATCTATGAAGCCCACCTCATTTTTTGGACACCACTCAGACAGCCAGCAATTCAAGGAGAACATGCGGCTAAACATGTCACTCCCGGTCCGATTGGGGAGTGTTTTTTTTGGGGGGGGGATACAGATTGCATATCATTGATAATCAATGTTGCTCAAGTTTCTATTGTGCATTAAAAAAACAACCATGCTCTAGCAGGTTTCAATGTTCTTATATTCATACCATTCTTCTATTTCAATTTCAGGTTCACTGTTATTGCATGGAGTGCACTGCATATCTTGGCCCCGAGAAATTGTCAAGGAATTGTACAAACTGCGGCAATGAATTCAGTGCAGACATCTCACATGCAGAAGGTAGTTTTTTTTCTCAGGATGCCTGTCAAAACATAGCTGCAAAGAATGACGAAAGTACCAGAAGTGGCAGCTGCCCTTGAAAATCGAAATATTGATGAACTCTTGAGAGAAACTAACATAAATGACATTGTTCATGGTATACCTTTATAAAGACTGCAGGATATAGCACCTCGAAGTGAAATAACCAGATGCCCCAGGTGTTATGTGTCAACGCGGGTTGAGGAGCGGACCTGCGTCAGACGGAACCCAGCGCTACAAACAACCAGAAAAGCGGTTCCAAAAACAATATATTTATTTCACCCACTGGTGCATAAAAAGTGTAAAAACAGAAATAGCGTCCCTCCGGTGGAGTGAAGGCTGGCACGCTCTCCAGCGCCCAAAAGGATCAAAGCCCGGCGCTCCTGGACCCACTACCACCGCCAAACACCCCCCAGGTGGACACGACAAACCGACTCTCTGCGAAGCATAGAAGAGGTGAGGTAAGTTAGCAGTTACAACTAATATCCTTCAAAAGACACACACTATCAGCAACACATACAGGTCTGTATTTTAAGCTTTATGCAAATAAGCAGCTTCTCACAACAGGTGGAGGACCACTTGTCCGCATGCCACAGCAGTGAGAAGTGAGCTGCACAATCCTCATCACAATTCAAGTATACTGCGTAACAAAATACCAAGTTACTATCAACAATTAGTCAAACACTTAATCACCTTTGATGTGTGCTGACAGCATGTGTCCCTCACCCTTCCTTGCTTCACGGACTCGATGTGTCAAACCCAGGCGCGGTCCTCAGCGTCTCACAAACAAACATCACAAGGTCGAGTTCCCGGCAGTTCTGCTTGAATCACACATGACTTAAATGCAGAATGCCATCCAATTATCTGCTTCAGCTGAAAGTCTTTAAGGTTGCATGTGAGCACCATTCACAGGTGCTACACATAATGTTGATAAGGGTGAAGGATTCTTCAGCCAGCACCTTCTCCACAGACAAATCAGTTCTCATGCCACCTGGAGAGCAAAGAAAAGAAAAGAACACCAAAATATCCAGCCACACCCCCCAACACACAACACCAGGTCTCTCAAAACGCAGAAGGATTGAAAGGTATCTGAATGGCGAGCTCTCCTGTTCTATTCTTTGGTGGTATTTCAGGAAATTTTACCTGTCGTGTATATGAAACACTGGTTCTTATTTGTATTTGGTATTTATGACCTCATGAGGAAGAGTGTTTTTGAAAGAAAGGTTCGTGAGAGCAACACTTGCCTCAGGATGTTTGTTTTAATGACTGAACAGTTGTATAGAATAAGACATTGCACTTTCAGTGTCCACTCATTGATTCATTTTGCCTAGTCAGTTATCAGCACGGGCCCTTTATGGGCAACTTCCACCTTTTGTTTTTGAGGGATACAACAGGACTTTGATTAGGTGTTTCCACAGTACCCAGGTTGGTTTGCAGATTTGTGAGACATTCTTTCTCATGAAGGTTATGACAGAGTTAGCAGTTAATTGCATGGAGGAGAACACTGATGTGTCTGTCCTGTACACCTCATTGGCCAGCAGACACACTAAATCAAAATGCACAAACGTGTTTTCAAATAATCTGTGTGCTCTTGGCAAAGGAGAGCAAGTTATCCTGCCTCCATCAAAGTTACTGGCTGCAAGCAGACTGACAGGGAACCAAGTGCACACTTCCGCCATTGTATACAAGAGATTTATTTTTCACCACCAGCAGTGACTATTTTTGATCTCCTCGGCATTGCAACTGCTATGTTGCATTTACTCATGGTGTGTATAAATATGGAAGAATTGCAACTTTTCTCTGTGTTAAGTTGGGACCAGACTGCATGAGTGATGATGTTTTTTGTTTGTGTGATAAAGCAAATATCATACTAGTAAAGCCATTCAGCATTACACGAAGACCATCATTTGTTGATGCAAGGCTAGGCTGTTCATCTGACTTTCTTGTAAATATTGACCAACATAGAATTCTATAGTACAGTCTATAGAATTCTCCAGGTCTGTCTATAGAATCCTATAGGACAGCCTATGGAATTCTATAGTACAGTCTATAGAATTCTCCAGGTCTGTCTATAGAATCCTATAGTACAGTCTATAGAATTCTCCAGGTCTGTCTATAGAATCCTATAGAACAGCCTGTGAAATTGTTTTAATAGATTTTGTCATTACATTATTACAAAAGTACATAAGACTAACATAACCCAAAAGGTTAGCTTACAGAAATCCTAAAGCTCTGTGAACACAGATTTTGCTACTAGACTGCAGAATGTCAAATACATGTGCTGTATTTTCTCAATCAGAAGCGCATGTGCTTACGTAAATGACAGAGGGGTTTCAGTGGTCAAAATAAGTAATATTTTAACATTTCTGTACTTAAAGAATGGAATTTTTGGTTGAGATGTGCTTCTAGTGGTTTGCTTCTAATAGAAGAAATACAGTATGCATTTGTCATGGATTGAGATAAATGATATAGCCCAGGACTGGTAAATTTTGACCAGCAGATATTCTGCACACAAATAGACTTTTGTTAATGTGTGACTGAAAAATGTAAATGTGTATGCTCAAATTCACATATAAGCGTACGACTACTAGGACAGCTAAAATATGGATTTCACTAAAAATATCAAATAAAATTTATACATGACAAAATCAAAAGGCAAAGTTCTAACATGCAAAACATTTGTGTAGGAACATTATTTTAGCAGACAGTTTCAAATGGTTACTGAAACTATATGCATGAGTATGGGACGAAGTCACTAGCAAGTCATGGATTGGCAAGTCACAAGTCTCAAGTCATAATGACCACCAATTGTTTGGAAGCTGACTTGAGACTTGCCAATCCATGACTTGCTAGTGACTTAGTACCACCTCTGGCATATAGGATATAAACGGTCCTACAGGATTGTATACACTTACTGAAATTATTTGCATGGCATATAGGCATATATACATATATGGCATATATACACTGGCGTACGGGTTGACCTGATATAACATATGCATGTGTAGTTTCAGTTACAGATGTTATAGTAACCATTTGAAGCAAACTGCATTAATGCTGACCTGCTTGGATGTTTACAACTATACTTGTGTTTGATGATACTGCAGTTTCCAAGTTCCATGGTTCTACAAAGAAAATGATATATGTGATTATGTATATACATTTAATAATTTTGAATTTGTAATAAAAGATTGTTGAATTTGTAATAATGTTGTGTAACTTTTTTATACTTTGCCTTTTATATCTGCTTGTGTATAAGTGTGATGTGTATATGAACACTTCTCAAATATATTATAGTTACAAGTGAACAAAAAGTAATGTCTCCTTGCTAGTACAGTGGCAACATTATCTTGCATAAAAATATGCAGACAAAATAAAACTGTTTTTTCATCCAAATTCCACAATTTTTTTTCTATCAGATCATTTATTGGCTAAATTTGAGTAAAATGTCAGAATTGATTAATATGGTGTTTCTATATGCTGGCATGTCTATAGAAACCTATAGGCTTCTATAGGCAATGGCGCCTGTAGGTCCTTATGTCTGTAGAATGCTGTCGGTCTCTATAGGCCAAGACCCCTGTAGGTCGCGTGTCTATAGGTGTTCTATAGAAAACTACAAGACATCTACAGAATCCTATAGAAACCTATTGAACTTTTTCGTAAGGGGTCCAGCTCGTCCACAATTTCTCGGATAGTCACACGACTGAAAACCCAGCGAAAGCCGTCTGAATCTTCCGAATGGTGTAAGAGCTGGGCATGTTACAACATGTCCTGTGAGACCAACACAGAGGTGCTTTTGTCCCGTGCCATTAGCGGCTCTGTGGCGAATTCCTCCACTCCTCTTTCCATAACAAAAACTCCTGTAACAGTGGAATGTGCCGAAAAAGTGGTATGTCCACCTCTTCTGCCATTTCTGTAGTAGTCAGACAATGTCCCGGATCAACACAGCGTTCAGTTTGGAAATGATCTGGTTGTTTCAGCCTGTCGATCGCCGCTCAGAGCGCGGCGCACCCTCCGCCACTGTACGCCATCTTTAAACCGGTTGTAATACTCCTTAATCTGTGTGATCCCCATAGAATCGTCCCTGAAAGCCGTCTGAATCTTCCGAATGGTTTCCACCTGGCTGTTTCTCACAGTTTCTGGAAAAATTTCATCCAGCAAAGCTCCAAATCGTTCATTTTCCTCGCAATGAAAATCCGACGAGGGGGTGGACCACTGCTCACTCAAAGTGTGCTCACAGGTGAATGACGCAACCGACAGGCGTGAAAAAACTCATGCATGCGCACGAAGGTTCAAGCTTGGCTGATGCAAGCGCACATGATTCAAATCCATGTAGTTTTTGCAAAAAATAAAAAGGTCTGATAGTTTTCTAACAGACCTCGTATATTATACACTAACAATATTATTATTATACGAGGTCTATTAGAAAAGTATCCGACCTTATTATTTTTTTCAAAAACCATATGGATTTGAATCACGTGTGATTACATCAGACATGCTTGAACCCTCGTGGGCATGCAAGAGTTTGTTTCACGCCTGTCGGTTACGTCATTCGCCTGTGGGCAGTCTTTGAGTGAGGAGTGGCCCACCCTCTCGTCGATTTTTTCATTGTTTAGGAATGGCTCAGAGACTGCTGCTTTGTTTGATAAAAATTTTTTCAAAGCTGTAAGGCACAACTGAGTGGACACCATTCGATAAATTCAGCTGGTTTTCGGTAAAAAAATTTAACGGCTGATGAGAGATTTTGGTCTGTTAGTGTCGCCGTAAGGACGGCCCACGGCGCCTGATGGCGATCTGTGCTTCGAGGCGGCAGCGTCTCACCGTTTCAAGTTGAAAACTTCCACATTTCAGGCTCTGTTGAGTCGTCAGAGAACAGAGAACTTTCAGAAGAAGTCGGCATGAGGAGTTTATTCGGACATTCCATTGTTAACAGACATTTTGTAATGAAAGAACGTGCGGGCAGAGTCGCATATCGGGCCGGACCCGACCGCGGGGGGGTCGCGACAGGAAAAACACCTCCGTTGGAAACCTTAACGGGCAAGTTGGAACATGCCCAAGCTGTTAAACAATTTCTCAGTTACTCACTTGTTGAAAGCCATCAAAAGCCGCCTGAATTTTACAAATGGTTTTCAACACGGAGGTGTTTTTCCTGTCGCGGCGCACACAGATTTGCCGAGTCGTCACGGAAACGACTCGGCGAATTTGCGCGCACGTCTTTCATTACAAAATGTCCTTAAACAGTGGAATGTCCACATAAAGTCCTCATGCCGGCCTCTTCTGAATCTTCTCTGTTCTCTCACGACGTCCTGGGTGAATTAAGCCTTAAATTAGGATGTTTTCAGGTCGAAACAGGCCGACGACGGCGCCTGGAAGTGCTGCAGGACGTCCCGCTCTGTGGGAAGTCCTTACACCGACAGAAACACCCCATAATCTCTCATCAGCCGTTAAACTTTTCACCGAAAAGCAGCTTAATTTCTCGAATAGTCTCCACTCGGATATTCCTCACAGGTCCAGAAAAAATTTTGATAAAGCAACGCGCGCCGTTTCGAGCAATGTGTGAAACAAAGGAATTCAGCCGAGAGGGCGGGACCACATCTCACTCAAGGCCTGCCCACAGGGAAATGACGTCACCGACACGCGTGAAAAAACTCACGCATGCGCACGAGGGTTCAAGCATGATTGGTGGAATCGCACGTCATTCAAATCCATAGTTAAAAAAATAAATAAAAGGGTCGGTTTATTGTCTAATAGACCTCGTATTATACAATAACACATATTTGCATCTTGTACGTGTTAAAATATTGTACTGTGTAGAGGTGGGCGGATTGATCCTAATTTCGATAATATTGATACCAACGCTGGTATTGATACTGAACGATCCTCGTGTAAAAAGATCGATACCCAAGCTTTTTTTCTCTCCCGCACACACTGACTGCTGCGCACACAGATAATCAAAGTCTACTCTCTGTCTGTAAGAGCAGCGCTGCACTGTGTCACACAACAAACACAGAGCAGAGCACCCTTGTGTTGTGGTTTGTCAGCCCTCTACCTCGGGTGACTTTAAGTTGTGTTGAGTGATATTTTTTAAACAAAAATGTTGATTGTGATAATAAAGTATTTTGTTGTCACGTACAGTGTTTGGCAAAATTCTATCCTAGGTCTTTTGGATCCTTTGGGTCTATGAAGCTTAAATCTGAAAAAGTATCGGTATCGATATCAGTGATACTGGGCCTGTTTACTTGGTATCGGATCAATACCAAAATTCCTGGTATCGCCCACCTCTAGTACTGTGGACAAAGGGGATTTGAAAGTAACTTCAAATCAATATTTTCATGTTTTTTACACGTAGTATTTTTTATTTTTACTGTGTACTCATGCTGGAGAAGATGTGATGGGGTCCAGGTTTGAGTGTTTAATAGTAGAGTATTTTTGCTTTAGTCAGCCATGTCCTTTGGATGAACACTAGTCCTCACTGCTTACAGTCCATGAGCCAGTTATGAATTTTGACCTAATTGGTACCACTTAAGGGGAAAAAATGACACTTAGAATCCAGCCTCAGTGTATCATGGCCTACACATAGCCACCCCAGGGTGGTAGCTGTAACCAGGTAGGGCTCAATGAAGAATTACACAGAGGTCAAACTTTCACAATGCTCCAATCATGTAGAAAACTATATCACATTACTTGTCTGATCATAACGATTCCAAAAAGGTATAGTTTGGACTATCTATGACGAAATATTCTGGAGTTATGGGGTCAAAACAGCAAAAATGGTGACAAAGGTCAATTTCAGTTTGTACAGGGGTCAAATATTAAAGTTGCTCCAATTTCAGTAAAAAAATTATGCAAATGCTATCATACATTTTTGTGTAGGCCATGATACACTGAGGCTGGATTCTAAGTGTCATTTTTTTTTCCCCTTAAGTGGTACCGAAAACCTGCTTGGCCCATGGACTATTACTCTTACCTATGAGTTCAAGTAGTTGCTTGTGCACACCAATGACCACACTCCAGTAAATTGGATTGGTTTGCAGGCTAAACTCGTGAAGGGTAATGGAGAGATTCTTTGTGATGGCGTTTTCTTTGCTCCCATATCAGTGCATGAAGACTGGAAACTTGCAGAATGGACGTTTGAACAGATGAAGCAATGACTTCAACATTATACTTGCCGGCCCCCGTCGACAAAATTAAAATGTCATGTGTGGCTAATGGCTTTTTTGAAGCAAAGGCCTTCTCAAAAGTATTTATACCAGATTTGGTCCTTGCATCATCAACTGAACAATTACTTATCTGCTGCACTGTAGCAGCTACCGTGCACTTCACACAGACTGACTTTCTGACAGTGACATGTCAAAAAGCTTGTAGTTTTTATTTCTGCATATTTGTGCATCACTTATTTCAACTGTGTTAACATTAGAGGTTTTGTAACTTCAATTTGTAAATAAAACAGGTATTTTTCCCCTTATTTCCCCAAGTAAAACAAAGTGTAGCGTATAATAACTGTTAAGAAGCAGGCCAAATATGAACTTTTATTAAAAAAAAAAAAACAAACAACAAAAAAAAAAAACAATGAAGAAAGCTTTGCAGTACGTGTAGCTCCACAGCAGCTTTGCCGTCACGTTCAGATGCATCATGGGAACTCTGGGAAACAGGAAGCAGTCCATTGTGTGACATCTGTTCAGTTGGTCAGAGCCACCAGAGCCTCCACCACGTTGCCCAAGTGTTCCCTCAGACTGCGCTCTGCTACTGCCCGCGAAATTTCCATCTCTGACATCTGGACAGCACACAGAAGAATACAAACATTACCACGTGGACTAAATGCCGCAGTGGACCAGAACCAGTGTCATTAACATTTCAGAGGAGCAGCAGTAAAATCACGCTGTGATCCTGGATTCATCACAACCTCCATGTGGTTCCTGGCAAGAAAAGTGACTTTTAAAAGATATTAAAAAAATAACTTCTGCAAGAAATACAGCTGCATCAAAGAACCACAGTTAACTGGTTATTCAAGCCGCCAGCAATGTGCACTGAAGGTTACACTGAGGACGTGCATGGACATTTTAAAATCAACTAGCACGTTGCCCGTGGGGATCCATGGCCTCTAGACTGGTTAGTGTTTATAAAAGAGGTGACATTTTTTCAAGGGTGGTATTAAATTGTGCAAAGTTTCTATAATGAGTTGGAAGCGTGAGTGAGTCCAGAATGCTTTTAGAACCTCTAAGGTTCTAACCTCAACAACGTTTAGAAGAACTCAACCCTTTTATTTCCTGTTAATGTATTTAGAAATTGTTAAGGTTCTTGTTATCATATACACACACTACAGTGATTATCATAATAATAATATTTTATCATCACTTGTATTTTGTCATTTGATTTTTAAATGGACGACAATGGAAAGAAGTGTTTTCACTTTCTTGTGTCATCCATGCATTTAATGTATTTATATTATGTACAGATGTGCCATGTGTGGTTTTCGTCCTGGTCGCGGCACACTGGACCAGCTCTACACGCTCCATCGGGTGCTAGAGGGTTCATGGGAGTTCGCCCAACCAGTCCACATGTGTTTTGTGGATCTGGAGAAGGCGTTCGACCGTGTCCCTCGGGGCACCCTGTGGGGGGTGCTCCGGGAGTACGGGGTCCGGGGTCCTTTGCTAAGGGCTCTCCGGTCCCCGTACGACCGTAGCAGGAGCTTGGTTCACATTGCCGGTAATAAGTCAAACCTGTTTCCAGTGCACGTTGGCCTCCGCCAGGGCTGCCCTTTGTCACCAATTCTGTACATTATTTTTATGGACAGAATTTCTAGGCGCAGCCAGGGTGTACAGGGGGTCTGGTTTGGGAACCAAAGAATCTCATCTCTGCTGTTTGCGGACGATGTGGTTCTGTTGGCTTCGTCAAATCAGGACCTTCAGCGTGCACTGGTGCGGTTTGCAGCGGAGTGTGAGGTGTCCGGGATGAAAATCAGCACCTCCAAATCTGAGGCCATGGTTCTCGACCGGAAAAAGGTGCTTTGCCCTCTTCAGGTCGGTGGAGAGTCCTTGCCTCAAGTGGAGGAGTTTAAGTATCTCGGGGTGAAGAGAGAACTGAGTAGGGGGGCAAAGCTCTCGATTTACCGATCAATCTATGTTCCGATCCTCACCTATGGTCATGAGATTTGGCTCATGACCGAAAGAACGAGATTGCGAGTACAAGCGGCCGAGATGAGTTTCCTCCGCAGGGTGGCTGGGCGCTCCCTTAGAGATAGGGTGAGGAGCTCGGTCACTCGGGAGGAGATCGGAGTCGAGCCGCTGCTCCTCCACGTCGAAAGGAGTCAGTTGAGGTGGCTCGGGCATCTTTTCCGGATGCCCCCTGGACGCCTCGCTGGAGAGGTGTTCCGGGCACGTCCCATTGGGAGGAGGCCCCGGGGAAGACCCAGGACACGCTGGAGGGACTACATCTCTCTGCTGGCTTGGGAACGCCTTGGGGTTCCCCCGGAGGAGCTGGGGGAGGTGTGTGTGGATCGGGAGGTCTGGGCGGCTTTGCTTGAGCTGCTGCCCCCACGACCCGACTCCGGATAAAGCGGAAGAAAATGGATGGATGGATGGATGGAGAAGGCATAGTAACATACTATGCCAGTATGCTAGCCATACGAAAGTGAAAATAAGTGCGTCTTAAGTCTGGACTTGAAAGTCTCTATAGAAACTGACTGTTTTATTGATGCAGGGAGATCATTCCACAGAACAGGGGCACGATAAGAGAAAGCTCTGTGACCCACAGACTTTTTATTCACCTGAGGGACACAAAGTAGTCCTGCATACTGAGAATGCACAGCCCGGGCCGGTACATAGGGTTTAATTAGGTCAACTAAGTAGGGAGGTGCCAGTCCATGAACAATTTTATAGGTTAGTAGTTGACTGGACTGCGGTAAACCAGAAAACAGAACATTGCAGTCGTCCAATCTAGAAGAGATAAATGCATGAATTAGGGTCTCAGCATCAGCCATAGACAGAATGGGACGAATCTTCGGTGTATTTCGCAGGTGGAAGAAAGCACTCCTCATAATATCTCTAATGTCTTCAGGACAAAGGACAACGTAGGATCAAAAATTACCCCAAGGTTCCTCACACTGTCAGTGTGATGTATGTCACATGAGCCTAGGTCAAGCGTTAACTGGTCAAATTGATTGCCGATGTCTCACTGGACCAAGAACCATCATTTCAGTCTTATCAGAGTTTAAAAGTAGGAAATTACTAGACATCCAGCTTGGAGTTCTTCTTCCTCCTCCGGCTGCTGCCACACATGCGGCAGGTGTGTGTGTGTGGTGAGTGTGTGTATAAATTCCAGCCCAATCTGGCATCCTGGCAGAGCAGAGCAGCAGTTGCAGTGGCCGGTTCAGCTCCCTGTGCTCACGGACTGAGCGCACAGGAGGTCCTTCCTCCCCACAGCCATCAGACTGTGTTCTGACTGCCTCTGTTCATGGCCAGGTCACTCTTAAAAAGAGGTTTTAAATGTCAGAGGTTTTTTACCTAGCTAAATAAAGGACAATGGTTTGAACCGGCAGTAATGGTTCAAAGTCACATCCACATCAGGAATTTTCCACACTGACAAACCCCTCATCATGGACATGCAGCAGCTGGAGGAGGAAACAAAAGATCCCGAACCCACTGCAGATGAAGAACGTTTTCTAACAAGTGCAACAGCGAACTATCTCTCGGTGTGCCGACTCACTCTCTGTCTTTTATATTAGCACATAGCGCCTCTGCTGGTGGCAACAATTCACTATGCCCTTACCACTTTCAGACATGACAGAATCACCCTTCAAATGGTCGCAACTACAGCAAGGTAAGTTTTTTTTTTTTACGTTTTTTTTTCACAGGTTCCGATAACCTGCGGTCCGATTTTGTGGACCCTAACTCACGCGGGTTAATGGGGCTCACATGTACTTACATTGAACTTACTAAATAAAATCATGCAGGCATGCTTTTAATATAAAGATGATTTACCACCCCCTGCTGGCACTGCATTGTTAGTCCAGAATGTAATTAGCAACATTAGCTAATGTCCGTAGTTTCTCCAAAAATATTAGTCCCATCAACGTTCCATTTTGGCACCGTTCATCCTTGACCCAAAATCCATAAGCATACCAAACAGCAAATGTCAGCTGCCCCATTGTGCACATTCAGAGCTTTTAGTTATTTCTGCATTCTGCTGTAAGCAGGTGCTTTTAATTTTTACACACGCACAAACAGACGGTGGCTGCTGGTTACTGTTTAACCTCTTAAACCAGGGTGCCCAAGTTCAGTCCTCAAGATCTACCTTCCTGACACTCTTAGTTGTCTCCCTGTTCCACTTGGGCACCCCTGTAAACCCTAGAGTCTCCAAATTTGGGGACTTGTCCTGTTTTGGAACATTTGAACACTCATAACTAACCAATGCTGACACCAACATACACTGACACCAACATACACCACAACATCCCCTAGGACCTGTCTTTTAGCAGATCCAAACTTTTGCATTTTTGACCTTGTACAAGCTGAGAAATAAATCATAATGTATGGGTATGTGATTTTGGTGTAATGGGCTCTAGGGCTTAAGGGGTTAAACAAAATAATAAAAAATAGGAAAATACTTACAATTAGTTCTACATCTTCTTTCTTGATGGTAACTTTGGCCAACTCTTTTTCCCTGTAAACAGAGAAAAAAGTACACTCAAACAATATACTCTGGCCGAGTTACACAGCAAAGTTTAGACTGCACCTCCACAGCAATATGGACAAACACACCATTCTACAGTTTTTCGCAACATTTTACATCTCAGTGCACTGCAGTTTTCCTTTCTTGTAGCTGCTGATCTGCTGAGGAGCTCCTCTGACACATGTAACAGCATTACCACAGATCCAGATGTCTCTTAAGTTAACTCTGCTGATACTAAAGCACTTATTGAAAATCATAATGAAATAATAAAATTATGGTAATATGTATTACATTGGAGAATCAGCAAAAAAAACAAAAAACAACAACAACAAAAAAAACGAGTCCATAGAACTTTTGACTGACATCATAAGGGTTAAACATCAAATTCAAGGACATTTGCCACATTGATGTCATCATCAAGCGTCCCAGGCGTTGAAGCACACAATTTTTGTTTAAGCCCTGTTAGTAAGGGTGTAACGATACATGTATCTGTACTGGACGAATTCAGTACAGGACATTCTGTGCAGTACAGGGCTGTGCACGGGTGAGTTCGCGTTGCATGTGTTTACATTCAGTGTTACCAACTTGGCGACTTTCTTGCTAAATCTGGCAACTTTGCAAACCCTCATGACGACTTATTTTCTCAAAAGCGACTAGCAACAAATCTAGCTACTTTTCCTGGTGTTACTGGAGACTTTTCTGATGTTTAGTGACTGAAAGTCTCTGTTGTCACCGAGTGACAGCGGATCTCCCCCTCCTCTGCTGCAGCAGCCTGTAAAGCACTGAGCAAAGGAATATCTACAATCCTCCTCACTCGGACTCGCTCAGCCTACTGACCTCCTTTGCTGTGCTATGATTAAATAGTCCCCAGACTTTGAGAAGCCCTGGCCTTGAGAAGTTAATTTATTTTAATAAGTGATGGCCAATTTTAATGGCAAAATAAATAAACCAAGAATCAAGTTTATTTGTGGTTCTAAATACTTTAAGGTGGTTTTATTCACTTTTTTGCCTCTCAAAACAATGTTTTTGTTTTCAAATCTTTATTTAAAAATATATAGTAACAAACATTAAACAAACAATTAATAGAAAGAGATAGAAAATAAAATAAATTGTACAAAAGTAAAGGGATCCTTTAACATTAATTCTCTTAAAAAAATTCCTTATAGAGTGTGACAGTTCTGGAGAAGTTAATTGTTCTGGCAAAAAAATATGAAGGTTGATGAATAAAATTGAACGGGGCTTCATGCTGGAACCGTTGTGCTGAGCTTTACTTGTGGAAAGGTTTTGTTAAAAGCTGTTTACTAGAAATTTATTTTTTATAATATTTCATACATTTGTTGTTTCTTTGAGAACATTTTAACTTCTCTTACCAGGCAGCATGTTGTGTGGGCCGCTGAAGAGGAGGTACTGCTGGCCCACCACCACCAGAGGGCGCCCTGCTTGGAGTGCGGGCTCCAAGCACGAGAGGGCGCCAGACCCAGAAGAAGTGACAGCTGTCACTCATCCTCTGCACCAGCTGTCACTCGTTATCATCACTACCATAAAAGCCGACTGCAACTCCACCTCCCCGCCAAGAAATCGACTACCAGTACCAAGGTACACTTCTCTGCTGTGATTATTGCGAATAATAATCTGATCTGTTTTGCAGCTGTTTTTCCTGTTGGTATTCCTTATCTGGGATTTTTGGCGTTTGGTGTGACTGCGACGGCTTCGCCTCACACCCCAAAACCGATAAGTGGTTGACCAGGAGCTGCACGAGTGTGTGTGATTTGGAGGTGGAGGTGCTCCCTCCCAACTGTGTTTGGACTGTAAATTACTGAGTGTGCGGACTCACACTCATACATCATCTTTCTGTTTTCTGCCAGCAGTACCAGGGTCGACAGCCGAAGACAGAGGCCACCTGGGGACTCGGGACTTGGCGGCTCCGGTGTTCTTCAGACCGTTGGTGGTGGAGGCCGTGTGGGACGCGGCTTCTCTCTCGTCGGGCGTCTTCTATCTTCGAGCCTGTCCACACGTCACCTGGTGTTTATTGACTGTGAGAATTACGACACATTTAGTTGTGTATTATCACAACATTAAATTGTTACCTTTTGGCTTACTCATTGTCCGTTCATTTGCGCCCCCTGTTGTGGGTCCGTGCTACGACACCTTCCCAACACAGCACTTTGCAAGTACCATATTTTATTTTCCTGTTTGTATAATGTTACAATAAATTGTTGGTTTAAACAAGCAAATTTAAGTTTTGCATTTTGTTCCCATACTGTACCGAACCGTGACCTCAAAACCGAGGTATGTATCGAACCGTGACTTCTGTGTATCGTTACACCCCTACCTGTTAGTGAAACTAAGTCCTAGCTGCCGGTGACCACATTAATATCCTGTTTACTACCCTGTTGTTTTAGTGCTGGCAATTAGTGTTTTGTGTGCTGTTAGTTCTGGCTGGTTGATTCTGCTCTCTCCTTCTCTGTCTGATGTGCTATGGAGCCAGATCCTGTTTACTGGAACCCTGTTCAATGATGCAGCCGAGCTCCGCCCAAAGCTACTTCATCCTTGATGAAGACATTGACAATAACAATGATATATAATTGGACTTTTGATTCATTCCTGTTTTGCATAGTTGACGTTTGATGACTCTTTGTAGCACTTTGTTCATTTGATCTCTAGAATGGCCCAAGCAGTGGGTTACCCCTCTGAGTCTGGTCTGCTTGAGGTTTCTTCCTCAAAAAACACAAAAGGGAGATTTTTTTCTTACCACTGTTGCCTATGTGCTTGCTCAGAGGAGTTTGTAAGGTTAGACCTTACCCTTCTGAAGCGCCTTGAGGCAACTTATTTTGTGATGTGGCGGTATGTAAATAAATAGAATTGAATGATCAGGATACTTTTCAAACCGTCAGTGTTATTACACTTATATACTGTGAAATACAAATATTGATCACTATGGAAAAAAAAAACTGACAAAACCTTTTGCAATATCATCCAGCCCTAACTGAAACAAATGTGTATTATTTCATTTAAGATAAAACTTATGGGGGCCTGGGTGGGAAAATTACATTTAAAAAGCTGAAAACTGGTGTACTGTGAGAGAAGCTGACTGCTGTTATGACACCCCCCACACACCTCGGAGTATATCTATGTTATTCCATGCAGAAATGTTTGTCACCCTTCTAATGCTCGCCATTACAAATATCCAACATAAAAAACAATAATAAATGCTCCTAAATCAAAGATCAGACTGGTGTTTGGAAGGTTTTGGTCTACAGAGTATTGAAATACACTCACCTGGTGGCAAACTCACCCCAAATTCTAACAATGTGCAGATGGCTGTGTGTTGTCATTAAGATCCAATCAGTAAATAGAAGCAGCAACACAACAACTTAGTAAGAACTTTGACTGTGGAACCAACCATTTAAAATACCTATTAACTTTGAAAACTCAGATCCTACCTCTCCTGTTTGGCTTTCTGTTCTCGTGATCTTCTGTCACCAATCACTGACATAGCCTGCAACAGAAAACAAACAAACAAACAAAACCATTTAAAGAAGTTTTTGTGCAAAGTCGGCTTTAATTCATTCCTTAATTTATATAGATGTATATACAGTGAGGCAAATAAGTATTTCATCCACTGTTGATTTTGCAAGTTTTCCCACCTACAAAGAATGGAGAGGTCTGTAGTTTTTATCATAGTTACACTTCAACTGTGGTAGTGTCAATGCATCACAGGTCCGCAGCTGTGATTTTAGTTTAACCACAGCAAAGACACTCACAGAGACACTCAGAGCAGACTGAAAGAAAAGTTTAAAAATGTTTGTAAAACTGCTTTGCTTGTGCGCTGTGAGCAAACCCCCCCCCCCCCCCAACCTGTAGTGCAGACAGAACACAGAGAAAGAGACACAGAAACTTTTATATTCGTATTAAAATTTGAAAAGTTCTGTGGCAAACTGCAACCACATTCGCTTCATGATATTTTCGTGTTGAAAACTAAGCAAGATATATATATATATATATATATATATATATATATATATATATATTTAATATAAATTTTACACAGACTTTTTTTAAACATAAAATATGATTAAAAACACGAGGAGATCTCACATCCCCCTAAGTGGGGAGTGACTATTGACCCAGCAGCTGGGCACCCACAGTCGAAGTCTGGTATTCGCCCGGCTGCTGTCTCTCTGACCGGTGAGAGGGGTTCAGCACTCCCCTCACACCGGGATCACATTGACGAACAGTCTCTGAAAGAAGCTCCTCTCAGCAGAAGTCCATCACTCTTCTGTATTTTGCTCAGACTGAGTATTTCACTTTTTAATTTTCACTTTTTTTGGAGAACACACAACGCTTCACAAACACAGTAACATGCAAAACAACAATCACAACCAAAAAACAAACAGTGACTGCCAGGCTTTATTGTTAAATCTCCGGCTGAAATGCATCTACTGAATCGCAGAGAAAGAGGGATTAAAAAAAAAAAATCACACACGGACCCACTCCACCAACCTTAAAAAACCAACCAATCAACCAGCCAAAATCTTAAAAATGATTAAAATTCTACAAATTGAAAAAAAAAAAAAAAAAAAAAAAAAAATTAGAAAGCCACATCCCATCGCCATTTCTATTCAGCAAAATGTCAAGACTCTGGCCCAACCATGGTTGGGCGAATAGACTATTTGTGCCTTATTCAGCTGACGATCCGGCAAACAGACATTTTGCCACGGCTTTGTGTCCCTGGCCACCGGGCGAATAGACACGGCCACCTAAGTGATACAGGTTGGTCATACCACTGAGCCCCAGTCTAGCTTTGGAGAAGTGGTGGCCCAGAAGATCCTGTCTGATTTTATGTCAAACCGGAAACTCATGGGTGCTCTTGAGCACGTCCCTGAATCCCCAAATTGCTCCCGGTATGCAGTTGAGAACTCTGCATGGCAACATCCTGAAATTGGTGAGGCTGTGTAGCATAACTCGAAAGTGCTTCGAGTGCCCGCATCAGATGGAAAAGTGCTACATAAGTAGCCCATTTACCGCTTTTCTTGCATTTTATTCATATCTTTCCAAAATCGCCCATGCAAACATTGGAAGTGCGCCACCCACTCTCAATATAACAATTCAATAACAATATAACAATTACGACAGATATTATACCACCTCAATCTAAATGTTATTTTAATTCTATGATTATTTGAGGCTCGATGTGTGCTTCTATTTAATCTCTTAATCATAACAATGTCATTGATGTGATTTTATATCTAATGTTCTTACAAGTGTTAAATTTTGTATCACTTTAATGTACTGATGTATGCTTTTATTATACTTTGTATATACCTATTTATACATACAATAAAATGAGTTATGAATATTAACGCAAAACATATTTTTCTCACATCCTACCCCAAAGAGCACTGATTTCAGGGCAGATCCCACTACTGCAAACTGTAACAGCAAGATACATGTGTAGTAACGCCAACGCGAAATGACATTTGGTTTACAGTGATTACAGCAATTGTTAGGCGAGTTTGTTACACACACATGGTTCAGTGCTAACTAACATTAGCCCGCAGCTCTCACCGTTTCTAAGTCCGAACTGGAGATTTCTTTCTCCTCCGCATAATCTGTGACTCGTTCCAAATCGGCAGCCCCGCTATCATGTTTTCGAGGCTTATCTGCAGGCTTTCCAGTGCAGTTTTCGTCTGCTTCCAAGTCCAAATCGACATCTCCCTCTGCCGCCATGTTTACTGGAACGAGAGCGGAAACACTGAGCAGAGTTCACCACAGACCCCGGAGGGAACAGAGTGTGACACAGGAAACGGACAAATGGATGAATAAATTAATGAATAGTTTATAATAAACTCCTTTCTTACGAGCGTAGGCAGACAAACAAGTCAATTAAATTCCATTAGTTTATTTCAAACACAAAGTTAATAGACGTACATAAAAATTAACACTCTCTCTCTCTCTCTCTCTCTCACACACACACACACACACACACACACACACACACACACACACACACACACACACACACACACACACACACACACACATATGTGTGTGTGTGTGTGTGTGTGTGTTCATATATATATGAACAAGAACTAAAAATAAAAACGATAGCAATACTGCAGTGTAAAACGAGCACCACAAGATGTCACTAGCAACTCAATTGGTCAACAATTGTAAAAGGCTAACACCACATTTGTTGACAGAAGAAAGTAAAACTATGTACATCATACATATAAAATCTTATGCCAGAATTTCCAATACTTTCAACAAAAGCATTGTTACTCTTGAACAATTTATTTTTAAGCTATAGCTACACATTCTTTCTCAACAATTCACCAAAAGATGGTACTGACAAATTACAGTTTTTCCAAAATGCTAAAATACATTTCTTGAAACCTCCACGCATTTTCTCAAAAACCTTAAACACAAATCCAAAAATTCAAACTACATTCACAAAGCCCAGACTCCTTTATCAAAATCAAACTATCA
This sequence comes from Thalassophryne amazonica, assembly GCF_902500255.1. NCBI lineage: Eukaryota > Metazoa > Chordata > Actinopteri > Batrachoidiformes > Batrachoididae > Thalassophryne > Thalassophryne amazonica. The sequence goes on from NC_047104.1 coordinate 131,291,129, forward strand.
CCTCAAAATTAGTTATCCTGTGATCAAAACCAAACTGTGTTCAGATTCAAATCAAATCAAATCAGTTTTATTTATATAGCGCCAAATCACAACAAACAGTTGCCCCAAGGCGCCTTATATTGTAAGGCAAGGCCATACAATAATTACAGAAAAACCCCAACGGTCAAAACGACTCCCTGTGAGCAAGCACTTGGCAACAGTGGGAAGGAAAAACTCCCTTTTAACAGGAAGAAACCTCCAGCAGAACCAGGCTCAGGGAGGGGCAGTCTTCTGCTGGGACTGGTTGGGGCTGAGGGAGGGAACCAGGAAAAAGACATGCTGTGGAGGGGAGCAGAGATCAATCACTAATGATTAAATGCAGAGTGGTGCATACAGAGCAAAAAGAGAAAGAAACACTCAGCGCATCATGGGAACCCCCCAGCAGTCTAAGTCTATAGCAGCATAACTAAGGGATGGTTCAAGGTCACCTGATCCAGCCCTAACTATAAGCTTTAGCAAAAAGGAAAGTTTTAAGCCTAATCGTAAAAGTAGAGAGGGTGTCTGTCTCCCTGATCTGAATTGGGAGCTGGTTCCACAGGAGGGGAGCCTGAAAGCTGAAGGCTCTGCCTCCCATTCTACTCTTACAAACCCTAGGAACTACAAGTAAGCCTGCAGTCTGAGAGCGAAGCGCTCTATTGGGGTGATATGGTACTATGAGGCCCCTAAGATAAGATGGGACCTGATTATTCAAAACCTTATAAGTAAGAAGAAGAATTTTAAATTCTATTCTAGAATTAACAGGAAGCCAATGAAGAGAGGCCAATATGGGTGAGATATGCTCTCTCCTTCCAGTCCCTGTCAGTACTCTAGCTGCAGCATTTTGAATTAACTGAAGGCTTTTCAGGGAACTTTTAGGACAACCTGATAATAATGAATTACAATAGTCCAGCCTAGAGGAAATAAATGCATGAATTAGTTTTTCAGCATCACTCTGAGACAAGACCTTTCTAATTTTAGAGATATTGCGCAAATGCAAAAAGCAGTCCTACATATTTGTTTAATATGCACATTGAATGACATATCCTGATCAAAAATGACTCCAAGATTTCTCACAGTATTACTAGAGGTCAGGGTAATGCCATCCAGAGTAAGGATCTGGTTAGACACCATGTTTCTAAGATTTGTGGGGCCAAGTACAATAACTTCAGTTTTATCTGAGTTTAAAAGCAGGAAATTAGAGGTCATCCATGTCTTTATGTCTGTAAGACAATCCTGCAGTTTAGCTAATTGGTGTGTGTCCTCTGGCTTCATGGATAGATAAAGCTGGGTATCATCTGCATAACAATGAAAATTTAAGCAATGCCGTCTAATAATACTGCCTAAGGGAAACGTATAAAGTGAATAAAATTGGTCCTAGCACAGAACCTTGTGGAACTCCATAATTAACCTTAGTCTGTGAAGAAGATTCCCCATTTACATGAACAAATTGTAATCTATTAGATAAATATGATTCAAACCATTGCAGCGCAGTGCCTTTAATACCTATGGCATGCTCTAATCTCTGTAATAAAATTTTATGGTCAACAGTATCAAAAGCAGCACTGAGGTCTAACAGAACAAGCACAGAGATGAGTCCACTGTCTGAGGCCATGAGAAGATCATTTGTAACCTTCACTAATGCTGTTTCTGTACTATGATGAATTCTAAAACCTGACTGAAACTCTTCAAATAGACCATTCCTCTGCAGATGATCAGTTAGCTGTTTTACAACTACCCTTTCAAGAATTTTTGAGAGAAAAGGAAGGTTGGAGATTGGCCTATAATTAGCTAAGATAGCTGGGTCAAGTGATCGTTTTTTAAGTAATGGTTTAATTACTGCCACCTTAAAAGCCTGTGGTACATAGCCAACTAATAAAGATATATTCATCATATTTAAGATCGAAGCATTAATTAATGGTAGGGCTTCCTTGAGCAGCCTGGTAGGAATGGGGTCTAATAGACATGTTGATGGTTTGGAGGAAGTAACTAATGAAAATAACTCAGAACAATCGGAGAGAAAGAGTCTAACCAAATACCGGCATCACTGAAAGCAGCCAAAGATAACGATACGTCTTTGGGATGGTTATGAGTAATTTTTTCTCTAATAGTTAAAATTCTATTAGCAAAGAAAGTCATGAAGTCATTACTAGTTAAAGTTAAAGGAATACTCGGCTCAATAGAGCTCTGACTCTTTGTCAGCCTGGCTACAGTGCTGAAAAGAAACCTGGGGTTGTTCTTATTTTCTTCAATTAGTGATGAGTAGTAAGATGTCCTAGCTTTACGGAGGGCTTTTTTTTATACAGCAACAGACTCTTTTTCCAGGCTAAGTGAAAATCTTCTAAATTAGTGAGACGCCATTTCCTCTCCAATTTACGGGTTATCTGCTTTAAGCTGCGAGTTTGTGAGTTATACCACGGAGTCAGGCACTTCTGATTTAAAGCTCTCTTTTTCAGAGGAGCTACAGCATCCAAAGTTGTCTTCAGTGAGGATGTAAAACTATTGACGAGATACTCTATCTCACTTACAGAGTTTAGGTAGCTACTCTGCACTGTGTTGGTATATGGCATTAGAGAACATAAAGAAGGAATCATATCCTTAAACTTAGTTACAGCGCTTTCTGAAAGACTTCTAGTGTAATGAAACTAAGATCTAAGATATGATTAAAGTGGTGGGTGGACTCATTTACATTTTGAGCAAAGCCAATTGAGTCTAATAATAGATTAAATGCAGTGTTGAGGCTGTCATTCTCAGCATCTGTGCGGATGTTAAAATCGCCCACTATAATTATCTTATCTGAGCTAAGCACTAAGTCAGACAAAAGGTCTGAAAATCCACGGAGAAACTCACAGTAACGACCAGGTGGACGATAGATAATAACAAATAAAACTGGTTTTTGGGACTTCCAATTTGGATGGACAAGACTAAGAGTCAAGCTTTCAAATGAATTAAAGCTCTGTCTGGGTTTTTGGTTAATTAATAAGCTGGAATGGAAGATTGCTGCTAATCCTCCGCCTCGGCCCGTGCTACGAGCATACTGGCAGTTAGTGTGACTCGGGGGTGTTGACTCATTTAAACTAACATATTCATCCTGCTGTAACCATGTTTCTGTAAGGCAGAATAAATCAATATGTTGATCAATTATTATATCATTTACTAACAGGGACTTAGAAGAGAGAGACCTAATGTTTAATAGACCACATTTAACTGTTTTAGTCTGTGGTGCAGTTGAAGGTGCTATATTATTTTTTCTTTTTGAATTTTTATGCTTAAATAGATTTTTGCCGGTTATTGGTGGTCTGGGAGCAGGCACCGTCTCTACGGGGATGGGGTAATGAGGGGATGGCAGGGGGAGAGAAGCTGCAGAGAGGTGTGTAAGACTACAACTCTGCTTCCTGGTCCCAACCCTGGATAGTCACGGTTTGGAGGATTTAAGAAAATTGGCCAGATTTCTAGAACTGAGAGCTGCTCCATCCAAAGTGGGATGGATGCCGTCTCTCCTAACAAGACCAGGTTTTCCCCAGAAGCTTTGCCAATTATCTATGAAGCCCACCTCATTTTTTGGACACCACTCAGACAGCCAGCAATTCAGGGAGAACATGCAGCTAAACATGTCACTCCCGGTCCGATATGTATATGTATGTATGTAACAGCGGTCCATTCCTGTTATGTGCCGACGCGGGTTGAGGAGCGGACCTGCGTCTGACTGAACCCAGCGCTAAATAACCAGAAAGCGGTTCCAAAAACAAAACATTTATTTCCCTTTCTGTGCAATAATTGTGTACAACATAATATATGGTTTGTGTGGCGGAGTGAAGGACGGCGCGCTCTCCAGCGCCCAAAGGGATCGAAGCCCGGCGCTTCTGGACTCAAATTCACTGCCAAACACCCCCCAGGTGGACACGACAAACTGACTCTGTGAAGGATAGAAGAGGTGAGGTAAGTCAACAGCTACAATACCCTTCAAAGGCACACACTATCAGCAACACATTCAGGTCTGAATTTAAGCTTTATGTAAATGAGCAGCTTCTCACAACAGGTGGAGGATCATCAGTCCGCACGCCACGGCCGTGAGAAGCGAGCTGCACAATTCTCATCAATGTTCAAATATACTACATAACAAAATACCAAATTACTATTAACACTTATTCAGACAATCAATCACCTCTGATGTGTGCTGACAGCATGTGTCCCTCACCCGTCCTCCTTCACAGGCACCATGTGTCAAATCCAGGTGCGGTCCTCAGCGTCTCACAATCGAACGTCACAAGGTCGAGTTCCCGGCAATTCTGCTTGAATCACTCATGGCTTAAATGCAGAATGCCATCTCATTATCTGCCCCAGCTGAAAGTCCTTAAGTCTGCACGTGAGCATCATCCACAGGTGCTGCGAGTCATTAGACCTGCACATGAACATCCTCCACAAGTGCAGTTAATAATGTTGATGAGGGTGAAGCATTCTTCTGCCAGCACCTTCTCCACAGACAAAAACCAGTTTGCATACCACCTGGAGAGCAAAGAAAAGAAAACAACACAAAAACATCCAGCCAAACCCCCCAACACACAACACATTCCCATCCCATTCCCAAAATAAGCATCTATCTCACAGGTGTCAAACTGATTCCAGAAAGGACCAAAGGGGTGCAGGTTTTTAGAAATAGAGAAATGCTGGTGCAACACAGAAGTCGGTGCAAAACACAATAAAGACACTAACATTTCGATGTAAAGATTATGTCTTCATCACAGTCCGGACTTGGAAACTTTTTGCACAGACGTCTGTGCTGCACCAGCAATTCTCCTTTTCTACAAATCTGTCCTGACCTGGTTGCTCTGGATTTTTGTTGCTTGGCAGAATCGCTGAGAACCTTTCCCTCTTTTGCTTAGAGTGCAGATTTACTTTGTAACCACCAACTCCAGCAGGTGATTTCACTGATTAACATCACTTTGAGCAGATGGGATGAGTTCATCAATGAAATCACCTGGTGGAGATGGAATCAGTTTGACACCTCTGATCTATCTACTGCAGCCAGATAAAGTGTGGGCATCACCATGGTCTTCTCCAGCTACTCGGTTCTGCAAGACTCAGGCAGTTACGTGCAGGATCATGCACAGCTAATGTGTTACATGGCCAAAATATTGAAGCATACCCTCCCTAACAATGCAAGTGATATGCCTCGTCTTAGTCTCTCTAAGTAACCGCTTGTTTGATACAAAGTCATTCCATCGGTACTGAAGAATCCTCTGAAGAGACCTAGTATCAACGACATCCAGTTGTTGCCTGAGGTCACTTTACAGCAGAGCTTTCAAACTAATTCCAGAAAGGGCCAAGAGTGTGCAGGTTTTCTGTGTTACCACCGACTCCACCAGGTGATTTCACTGATTAAGTGATTCCATCTGCTCACAGTGATGTTAATCAGTGAAATCACCTGGTGGAGTGGGAGGTTCACAGAAAACCTGCACCCTCTTGGCCCTTTCTGGAATTCCTTTGAGTCCTCTGCTTTACAGTAACTAGATTATGTTAATTTTTAACTTTCCAGTTTAAAAACATGCTTCTATTTGTAACCATTATAAGAGGTTTACATTGTATTAATAGTACACATAGTACAGTCGCCGACTGCTTGAGTTTTTCAGGCTTTTCATGGGCTGGAGTCTTTTCACACCGCCGTCCATAATCAGATTAGGAAAAGAGAAACCTGCCTTCAACCCTGAGCAGGTCTAAAATCACATCACTGCTCTTTGGCTTTTTGCCTTCATCTTTCAGGAGATGTGCAGCAGCGAGCGGCTGGAGGAATGGCACCGGGGCCGATGAGACGCCGCTGTCTTCATACCTCACGTCACACGTCGGGACGTGATGCCAGGAAAGTGCTTTCAGGAGCAGGTGAGACTCATGTGGCAGCTATGGTGAAATTTCAAAATGATCACAAAAGAGATATCTCTCAGTGTGAGCCACAATCAAGAATGACATCATGGGATAAGATAAACATTTACAATAGACAACTCTGTGTGTGGTGTGTTAAAAAATTCAGACTTCAACTTTCAAAATGTGAAGGTATCTTGTTGAAAAAGAAACTCCTGCTCACTGTTTTATTCTGTAAAATAAGGACATATTTTTGTTTAGATTTGCCCAGTAAATCCCACTTGGTTGCTGACTGGATGATTAAAATTTTTTCTTAAATAAAGGTTGGATTTGTGCCACCTGTTATTGCACAGGCCTGTTGAAACCGTACAGTGAATGCTTTCACTGAAGCATTGATTTGCTTCCTCTAATTTGCTTTTGTTGTTCTTTTTGGCACATTGTCCTCGCTCACAAGGCTGCAGTAATTATCTATCAATGATGAGCCCACAGGAATGCTGGGCCACGTCTTTATGGTCTGCTGAAACAAGCACATGGGCTAAGTAATTACTTTCTAAAGCAGTGTTAATGTTGTAGGGAGTTATTTCTTTTTAGTGCAGCCGATAAGCAAAATTATTGTGCATTTTGTGACTAAAGCATGAAATTTGGCACACATATTCTAAATTAACTAATACTTATTTTGAGATGTGGAGGTATCCTGGACCTGACCTCTCATGACCTACAGGGGTCAATGAAGAATTACACAGGGGTCAAAATGGGGTCAAAATGTTCCAATCAATCATATTATTTGTCTGATCATAATGATTACAAAAAGGTATACTTTAGACTATTCTTGACTAAATGTTGTGGAGTTACAGGGTAAAAATGGCAAAAACGATGACAAAGGTCAACTTCAGTTTGTACATTGGTCAAAAGATAAAGATGTTCCAATTTTGGCAATAAAGTGATGCAAATTATTGGTTGAGCTAATAGAATTGATAAATGAAATAGTTTTGTCTGTGTTGAATGTTTGGTTTCCAAAGTAAAGGTCAAACAAGGTTGATGTCCATTGGATTCTATGACATATGTTACACTGTAATATGATAACTAAGGATGAAAGATGGTGCAAAGTATTCCTTTTTAAAATCTTATTAACTCAACCAATAATTTGCATCACTTTATTGCCAAAATTGGAACAACTTTATTTTTTGACCCCTGTCCAAACTGAAATTGACCTTTGTCATCGTTTTTGCCATTTTTACCTTGTAACTCCACAACATTTAGTCAAGAATAGTCTAAACTATACCTTTTTGTAATCATTATGATATGACAAATAATATGATATACCTCTCAATATGATTAGAACATTTTAAAATTTTGACCCCTGTGTAATTCTTTATTGACCCCTGTAGGTCATGAGAGGTCAGCTCCAGGATACCGCCACATCTGAAAATAAATATTAGTTAATTTAGAATATGTGTGCCAAATTTGGTGCTTTAGTCACAAAATGAACAATTGTTGTGGAAATTTTAGCTACTTTGCACCACTATTTTGTTTTGAACTAAATGAAAAAGGAGACTAATTGCATAACAGGTTTGTTTGTGGTGCTGCATGTTAGTTGTCTGTGTGTGCAGTCAGCGAAGCTGCTTATCTGCTTGCAGATTGACCAGCGTCTCGTCTCTGTGAGGCCAAGCGGAGCGTGAACTAAGCTCCACACTTTACTCTTATTTAACCTCATGTCTGTTATCCAGTTCCTGGAAAATGAATGTGGAATTTAAAGCACTTTTGCACATGCAGTGATTTTCCACTTTTAATAAAAACTCACAAATGTGACATGCAGTGTAATGTAATGCATCGTTTCTGTCCTGACCTGTATCTTGACTCTGTAAAGTAATTATGTCACATTATTTTTGCCTGACACAGTTTTATCTACACGTTCTCAGTCCCAATTCCTCATATTTTGCGCTTGGTCAGTGCTCCTTTCTGCCGTGATTTGATGAATTATGTTGAATCATTTAGTGACAGGCAGATGCATTTTGTTTTGTTTTGCTTTTTTTGACAGCAGCGTCCTTTCTCTCTGTCAGCGCACAGAACTTCCTGCTTCACTTCATCAGGGAACATTCTTCTATGTTTTGGTTATGGTACCTGACTCATCACATATCAGTCAAAATGAGCCGTTTCCATCAAAATGTGATGATTGAGAGTGGGTTGGTCTTCTCATTAAACCATTACTGCCTAAAATGGGTCATTTTGTAAATTTGTTAAATTCTACTGCCCAGTGCTTTAATAATAAAAGCTCATAGTTGTAGAAACTAAATTGTGATATTAGTGATATGTTTAAAGTGGTGGGGGGTCTGGAGGGGCTTCGACCCCCAGAAGCTGCTGAAGGTGCCTTGACACTTGCAGGACCTTGAGCCGCACACTTGCACGCATGTCGTCTTTGACGATCACACCCGCTGTGTTCCCAGCTGGACGCGGCACTTTGTTCCACCGGATGCCACGCGTTGTGCGCTGGTTGCTGCGTATATAAAGTAATTACTTCACAGCGGATTAATCATTTCCTCTCCGAGTTGGCTGTTGAAAACACCTCTAATTGCTTCCGGAATCACAGAGGGCTGTTCCAGCTGCAGCTTTTCTCTCTCTCTCTCATGCTTAATGAGGTGGAGAAAGCATTTGGAACAGTCTATAAAGGTAGTTATTTGGCATGTTTATATTGTAATAGCTTGGTAAAACAGTTGCATGTTCATTCCTTCTTGCGTGCAGCTGTGAAAGTATGTTTATGAAAGATTTTACATATTGTTCTAATCGTTCAGATGAGCTGCGCTGTGATGCATTGTGCTGACGCAATCACTCGCACTCACACAGTTTTTTAATTGTTTGCATAATGTTCATGTAATTAATGCGTGATGGAGATTTTAAAATTTTCTTTGCGCACTTGCACGAAGCTGTGCACAGTTTACAACTGTTTACAACACGTTTGAGAGGAGTTTACTCTTGTGCACGGCAGAGTGCGTGCAAGTGTGTGGATCAAAGTCATGCAAGTGTCAGAGGGCCTTGATGCTGCCCAGAAGCATTTACTGAAAAACAAGTCTGAAGGACCTAAATGGGATGGTGAGGACTTTTCTAGGCATGTGAGATGCAAAGTAAGAAAAATGCTTAAAATGGTGGGGGGCTAAGAGGGCCATAGTTGGGGGGTCTGGGGGTCGAAGCCCCCTGGAAGCTAAATGGTAAATGGACTGCATTTATATAGCGCTTTCCATCTGCATCAAACGCTCAAAGTGCTTTACACATCAGTGCCTCACATTCACCCCAATGTCAGGCTGCTGCCGTGCAAGGTGCCCACTACACACCGGGAGCAACTAGGGGATTAAGGACCTTGCCTAAAGCCCAGGTTACACATAGACGGTTTTGTCCGCGGGTAGTACGTAGACCGAAGTTTGCAGTAGTTCCGGCTGTTTTCACGGTGGAAAGGGGCGGAGCATTTCACCGGCGTTTTGAGCGCCGTACTAGCCGCAAATACGCGGATAAAACGCCGCTAAATCTGCCGAATAAAGCGGCGTTTTGATGCCATAGCATCCGGCACACGTCAGGCAGGGGGGTTAATACTTAGTTCGCTGATAATGCCCTGTGTACCGCTGGATTTATCCAGGCAAATCCTACGTTTACTCCAGGAACTTTTTCTTATAGGCACCGCCCCCAGAGTATAATAGGCTGAAACAGCTGTCAGTGCAGGGGGGGAGTGACAGGGAGCTCATCTCTCAGCCTTTGCTTTTCTCTCCTTTTTTCCCTTCTCAACGTGTTGCTCGTCTGCACCACAGGACTACCCTATGCTTCTGAACCAGACCTCTTGGTAAGTCCTTGCCGCTGCCAGTTTTATTTTAGGAGGTATACTGGAGCTTCTCTGCAAAAATATCTGGAGCTGGCCGCGAGTGAGAGACCTGCATGCAGCGCGCTAGCGTTTTTATACTGACCACCGCCTATCGGCCGTTTGGAACGCCGTTAACCGGGAGGTGGCGTTTAGAACAGCGTACTGTCCGCTAGCGCCGCCGTTTTGTCTGCCTCTGTCGCCAGTTAAAACGCCTTTGAGGATGTCGATGTGGGCTCTATTGTCGTTTTACACACCGTTGGTTAGGGATACAACGCCGGCCGCCAATTATGGCGGTGTAAACTGCGGAACTACAGGAAGGGGCGGGATGACACGGCAATTAATAAGTATCATACGCCTTTGTTCGCGTTGTCTCCGTCGTCAGGCCACTTCTCCGGGAGTGCTCCCGGAATTATTCGACATGTTGAATAATTTTTTCGACAATTCCCGGTGAAGCCGGAACCAAACCACGCCCCCATGCGCCGGCGTTAACTACGGCGTGTGATCCCTAAAACGGCCCGGAGGGGGCAAAATCTCTGCCGGGACGCTTCCGGGAGAGTTTACCGTCTATGTGTAAATGGGGCTTAAGGGGCCTTAGTGATTTTTTTTTGGTCAGGCTGGGATTAGACCATCACCTCCCCTAAAGCTGAAGGGTTTTAGCCATGCTAATGCTGCCTAGAAGCATTTATTGAAAAATAAGTCTGAAGGATCTAATGATCTGTTGAGATCCTGAAAAGCTTTGCTCGTTCATGTCCGTGACGTATATATATTATGTCATGGCACACATTCATACAAAACAGGTTCTAAAGTTTATTTTCTCTGTGGTGTATTTTGTGGTAAAGTATGTGCCAAAATGCAGGAAATTGCACCTAAAAATTAAAACATTTCTGTGGGGGTATCCCTCCCTCCCCCCAATGTGCCCCGCCCCCTTAGTCATGCCTTACTCCTTCACGAATCCATTGCCCATCCCCTTTACAAAATCCTGGATCTGCCCCGTTCACAATATTACAGAGAAAAGTATTACACAACTGTGTCATGCCGTTTCAAAATATCAAGTTCAAATCAACATTACATTGATCAACTAAAAATGTTTGTCCCACATTTACTCCTCAACCATGTGATCCTTACTTGCACGCAGAGTTGGGATTTGGGATTTCTTTAGTTGGTTGATACCCAACATGCCATGCATGCAACATTTAAATAGTGCACATATACAGGTTATGTTATTTTTTATGCAGGACAGCGTATGTTACTGTAACAGTTCATGCTGTTTGAGGACACCATCTGTGGCTCGATGAAGGCAACAGGTTGTGGCTGCTCAGGTCCTGTCTGGACCAGTGAAGGTCATCCTGAGTGAAAGAAGGACTGAACAATGACAGGATTATCCCAGCGCTCCACCCTGCGTACTAACCCAAATCTAATCTGACTCTCTTTCATGTGCTCGAGCACCAGAGTCTGCTGTGTACTACAGAACATGCACATGCAGCTGTAAACAGTTGTGACATCACTTTTCTGCACATCAGGTCTTCTTTTCAGAAAGTCATTGTGCTGCAATGCAAAGAGCGGGAAACATACATTCATTGTTTTCATACAAATAAGTACCGGTATGTAAATCTTTACACAGTTCTATGTGCTGTTATTGAGCCGCTGTCTGTCAGTCACCACAAAATCAAACCGAGGATCGCATTAAAGAATTGCATACGTACATGTTGTAATGTTTTTCTGGTGCATAATACAGAAAAGTGTACCTATAAAATAAAGGAACTGCACATGAAATGATGCATTTGAACTGCAAAATACTGGTACCTTAAAGCGGCATTTTTGATCTGCAGCTTCATCTAAATTCTGTGCCTGTTTCATTGCGTGCTGTCCACTAGAGCCCAAATACCCGCTAGCCCGTGTATCATTAAGCTATAAACACATTTACTAATGCACCCAGCCTTTGCTGATTCCATCACATGCATCCAGTCCATCCCACTTGTGTGTTTCTGGGTCGTTATGCGGCGGTAGTTGTTAGGATTATCGAAGCGTCCTCTTTCTCTGAGCAGCATGGGCTCACACTTGGAGCAAGCCCACTCGCTGGGACACTGTGCGCCCTTGAGGTGTCGAAATCACACCGGGAAATTTGTCAAGTGTTGTAAGACTTGATGAAAGAGAAGAATTAACCAATCCATTTTACCGTTGGGTTTACACAGCAAAAAAGGAGTTCGGGGGCAGGGAGGGACAGATGGGACTGACACATAGTACCCATCGACCTCCTCCACCTCCTTCCTCCTCACATATCCTCCCCTCACAGACTCACTGCCTAATCTGACTGAGCAGGGGAGGACAGGGGAGGGCACTGGGCATTTGCCATCATCTCTCCCTCTTTTCTGGCAGCTAGCAGCACAGAAGCAGTGCTAAAGCACGCAGGAAATGGACAAAAAACAACTTATTCCCCATTGATGATAGGTTTACAGCCGGCGAAGCAGTGCTCAAGTTGAGGTTTTTGCTGCCTGAAGCCCAGTCGGAATAGTTTTACTGCTTATCCAGCATAAGGAGTACAGATGGTATCTGCCGGACTGAGCATTGCGTTTGGATTTCTACTTTTTCTTTTCTCTAACAGGTGTGTCAGTTAGAAGTTCTTTTGTGACATCCTTGAGGAAATGAGGATGTTGTCTTTGCAGTTACTCTGAGAACAGCATTTTGATGCGGGAGGCTCGATGGCCAAATGTAGAGCCGTGGTGGCTGAGGAGAAGCAGTTTATAGGCACCATGTCGGCCACTCAGGGGATGAGCCATCAAGGTGTCTACAACTACTTCCTCAACATGGTGGCCTATCAGGTGAGAGCTGATGAACGGTGGCTCAGGAGAATGGACGAGGGTGGTTTACGTTCTGATGCCTGCAAGGTGCTGCTGGGTTTAAATAGTTTACCACGAGTGCATTGTCATCCTAATATTGATTGTACAGAAACATGGTTTGTAAACTGAAGGTCTAAAGGCCCGGTCACACGGCACTTAATGAAGGGCAACAAAGCCCAAATGAAACAAGAAATCTGGACTTTTGTTGGCATTGTTTAACCTGTGCACAGCTTCGTTCCTGCAGCTGGCACTTTGTCAGGATTTTTAAACTATCGAAAAATGTGAACGAATGCCGCCGAAAAACCTCAATTCGTCCGTATTTCGTTTTGTTGTCATTCTTGACAATTTCTTATCATTTGCTTAGTTTTTGTAACATTAGCGTTTAGTTCGACTTCGTTCGAACAGCTGAATGTTTTCATACAGTACAGAAGTCGGTTTGTGAGCGCTGCTGTGGAGGAGAGTTGCAGCTCCTCTGTGGGTGGTGTGGGGCTTCTGCCACTGTGTGTGATGGGGTGAGTGCAGCTGCTGCAATGCTGTGGTGCTGGTCGGCCAGGAAGAATTTGTCGGCCTCCTCTGCCAGCACATGGCAGTCCATGATCGTGGTGTTGGCCAGCGCTGTGCGCACCTGAGGAGAAAATTGCTGACCAAAAAGTCCGGCTAGTGTCCTCTCAGGTGCTGCAACATTCTGTCCATGAACTCTGAAGGGCTTGCTGTCTTCCAGCCGTGCAGAGAGAAGAGCCTGCTGGCCCTTTCAGTCTGACAGTTCAAACATTTTGAGGAGGTGATCCTTGATGGCTGCGTATTTTTTTATTTTTTATTTTTTGCAGCAGGGGAGCTTTGTAGAAGCACGATCAGTCTCGTTGCCGTGGAGCTGCTGGGGGTGGACACGACGTAATAATATTTTGTGTCGTCTGCGGTGATCTCTCAGAGTGAACTGCACCTCGGTTTGTGCCAACCAGGCGGCGGTTTACAGAAGCATGACTTTGAGCATCAAGTGTGGAAAAAGTTTCAGCAGCAGTGGACATTCGGGTGTGAACAGCTTTGATCCACAGAGGTGTGACATTAAAAACAGAAGACCCAGTGTGATCGCAATTCTTTTCTGAACGTTTCATTCGCTGAATTTTGTACAAGACAGTCCTTTTGTGCACGTGTATACGTGTGCGTGCACTACAACACATTCAAACACTGAATGCTTTCATCCAGAGTGAATCAGTTGGAGAGAAGGTGAAGCGCGTGTATGTGTGGCTGATCCACATACGCAGCACCTGTGCATGTGTGAACAGAACTGGACGTGTCCCTGATCAGAAGAGGCAATCAAACCCATGCACATGCGTGTGAGTGACTGCTTGATCCACACAGGTGCAACACCAGGTGATCAAAAACACCAGGGTTTTGAAAAAAAAGGCACAGAGAGAGAGACAGAGCTATCTCTCTCTCTCCCCTTCCTCCCTCCCTCTCTTTCTCTCCCTCTGTCTCGCTGTCAATACTGAAATGAGAAGTTTAAGTTTGCTTGTGAGTTTAAATAGCAATATTCTCTACTTTTTTAAATTTGAGACACAGAAGGACTCTGAACTTTGCGATATGACGTTCCCAGCCCTGACAAGGAAGCAGTGTGTCTGGCTGTACATCTGGAAATGTGAGTGCTGTTGCTTTACCGTTTTGAGAATGGAGCCCATTTCTGCAATGTAAAAAAAAAAAAAAAAAAAAAAAACGTAGGCAGGAGTGAAGCAAGGGTTACACATGACAGAAGGCATACATTAAAAGCAAACATACACAGCTGCAAGCAAATCTACAAACTCAATGATTCATTTATGTTCCAATGCATGAGAGAAATATTTGGCGTGTTTGGAGTGTATATTATTTTGGTGGAGTATTTAGCGTGTGTGGTTAGTGTGGTGGTGTTTTTTTTTTTTTAAATGTCTTATGAATGTTGAGAAAGCGCTTCAGTTTTTTTTTTTTTTTTTAATTAGAGCAAGATGGAGCGCACAGTGCGTCGTCAGCCTGAACCAGACAGTGAGGATTCTGATAATGAAGGAGGTGATCCCTCTTTTGTTCTGGACGCACAGATCTCCACAGTGGATCGGATTGCGAGCACTTCTCTTTGCACCTTCTCCAGGACTCAGGCGCTACTGAACTCTGTCCCAGGGCTGAGTCCTGGACAGGAGAGTAGGATGCAGACACACACTGCTCCAGCAGTGGCTCCAGGCACATTTCATTTAAAGCGTCAAGGTCAACATTAGCTTCTGTTTCGTTTCACTGCTCTTTCAGTCCTTTTGTGTTCTTGATTCGCAGGCTATTCGGTGATGGGAAAAGTGGAAGTTCATTTGTCCACGTTTTCTTGACGTTTTGTGACTTTGTGGCTTTTTTCCTTCGTTCAGCTATCGTCGTATGCCGTGTGAATGGGCCGTTATGCGTCTGATACTCATGAATGGTAAATGGACTGCATTTATATAGCACTTTTCCATCTGCATCAGACGCTCAAAGCGCTTTACAAATAATGGCCTCACATTCACCCCTGATGTGAGCACGCTGCCATACAAGGTGCTTACTACACACCGGGAGCAATAGGGGATTAAAAACCTTGCCCAAGGGCCCTTAGTGATTTTCCAGTCAGGTTGGGATTTGAACTGAGGATCTTCTGGTCTCAAGCCCAATGCCCAGACAGTAGGGGAGGTGATGACTTTTGTGGTGTTGCTTTTGACTGGGTTTAAAGAGTCGTTTTTGTAGAAGTTGTGATGGAGGAAGGTGACACAATTTTCCCATTTTGGCAATGCAAGTGCGCACCGTTTATTTCACATGTTCTTTCTATATCTTAATGGCTTGTCATAGTAGTTTGTAGTGTTCTTTATTCACAAGTCACAGACATTTATACTGCTCGGCACCCACGCAGGGGTCCTGTCAGCAGACATCAATTTGCACATCCCGTGGGGGCACTGACGGGAAGTCATCAACATGCGCATCTCAGCTTGTTAACACATGTAAGGCAGTATATCACCCTCACAGGGGTCCTGCCGAGAAAACAGCGATATGTGCGTCTTGGCTTGTTAACACATGTAAGACAGGTTAAGGCCCCCTGACACTTCCATGACTTTGATGCACTCACTTGCACGCATTGTGTCATGCAGGAGAGTAAACCCATTAACAGGTGTAGACTGAACGTGAGAGGGGCACCGGCGCGTGCACTTGCACAAAAAGAATTTTGAAATGTTCAAAAAAATCTTTCACATATAAATGTCATGGAACAAACATGAAGTGGTAGTGAACGTTGCACGATCTACTCGCCAACACTACGTGCAGCTCATAAAGTCGAGTAAAGAAGAAGTGAACAGTGTGAGTGGCTGCGTCAGCGCACTGCATCTGAGCGCAGCTCGTCTGAATGATTATAATGAGATATTAAATCTATCATAAACATACTTTTACAACTGCACACAAGAAAGAAAGAACATGTTTTACCAAGCCATGACAATGTAAACATGGCAAATAAATACCTTTTTAGACAGCTCTGAATGCTTTCTCCACCTCGTTCAGTGCGAGAAAAGCAGCAGCTGGAGCACTACTCTGTGAATCTGGAAGCAATTAGAGGCATTTTCAACAGCCAACTCAGAGAAAAAATGATTAATCCACTACAAAATAATTATTTTATATACACAGCGTCCAGCACACAATGCCTGGCATCCAGTGGAACAAAGCCCGACATCCAGCTGGGAACACAGTGGGTGGGATTGTCACGCCGATGTGTGTGCAAGTGCGCGGATCAAAGTCATGCAAGTGTCAGGGCACCTTAACAGTGTAACTAAGTGGTGGCGCATTTACATGCAAAGCAAGTTGACATGTAGGGCAGGGTACACATTGTAACCACAGGTGGTGATCTGACTCGATGAATTATGTCTGAACAACACAGTGCATGTTGCGCGTGTGCTACACAGGTCCCCCCCCCCACTAGAATTCAGCATAAGCAAGAACAACAAAAAGGAAAAATGTCATTATTGACGTATCCCATAATCCCTTGCGTGCCAGAGAGTCGCTGCAGTCAAACAACATATAGATCCACATGATGACAATTGTAAATGAATATTATACTACAAAATGCATTTTTTATGCTTTTCATCATGTTAATAAGAAACTACATGCATGATACCCTGAAAACTTACTAAAACAATTATAACAAATAATCCGTGTCTGCTACGTTTAATCTGCGTGGAATTTAATAAACGCAAACCGAATTTCAGACATCTTATATATATATTAGTCTTTAACAAAGAGGACAAACAGTGTTGTAAGGAACAATAATCAACACGTTAAAGAGCAAACTTCACTTTCCCCCAGAATGACATGATCAGGAAGCGAGCGTAGATCACAGCAGCTCCCATTGAAAATAACAGAGAGACAGCCTGTGATTCTCACATGTTTACATAAAACAAACGCAACGTCTAAAAACCCAGAGAATATATTCATGAGAGTTTTAAGCACTAAAAATAGTTTTATGTTAATGGTGTTGTCTGTGTGCAGCGGTTAAAGTGCAGCCTGATCAGAGCGTCTCAATGCAGTTCTCAATGTTACTGAGATCTCGCAGCGCGGCGACCTCTCCGAGGTTTTGCGGGATTTGAAACGTCAATAGGGTGAATCGGGAGGGCGGGTGAATAATTCAGCCGCAACGAGTCATCAGTACTGAAGCGTCTTGTAGGTATCCAAATTAAAAAGGCCTATAAATGAGGAGAGTGATTATAATTTGGTTCATTTTGATTCATACCAGATCAACAGGAAAAAAGCATTTTTTTTTTTTTTTAATGAATGAAATTTCCATTTTGTGACATGCCTTTTCACTGGTTTAAGAGTGGGTGAAAAGATGTTCAGATGGATATCACCCAATTTTCAACCAAAAATCAATGTTGAAATTATGTCTTGTGCTCAATGGGATGATGGAAATTGGCTGGTGCTCCTTTTACCTTATCGACATATATGTGGTTTTGAAGTTACATGAAGCTTGAAATGAGCTCATTTTTGAGTTTCTTGTGTTTCCAAAGCCTAAATTATTTGCCATGAGGCCGTCACCTCGTGTTACAGTCTGTAATCATAGACTGTCACTGTACATATGTTGAACAAACCCTCCGTGACATCTGCCATGAGTTTTCTTAAGAGTGGTTTTGAAGCACAAATGGGGCACTCTAGATGTCACCATTTTGGACGTGCTCAACTCCTCTAACGCTGACCAACCTGAGGTGGAGCACAGACAAGACTGGCATGACTTGGGGGGGAATGAAGCCTAAACACATCCCCATCCCAGAGTTACTAAAGAAGCTAAAGCTAATAGATTACCCTTGGTTTCGTGTTTCATTAAAACATATTTTTTTGTGGAAAAGCGTGGTGTTTTGCTGATGTTCTGCTTGGGTGCAGGTATTAAAAATTGTGACCTCTTATTGCCTCAGTAACAATGAAGTAACAGTGGAGATAATGTCACCAAGCTACCGATAACAGCTAACAGTGCTAAAGGAGTACCTTTGTGTGTTAGTAACACACAAATTACATAACATGAAAATGTCACTCAATGGAAATGCTTTAGCACAGAATTCTTAAATGATACTGTATTATTACAGATATTTTTAATAAAATGTTCAGACAGAACACAGCCATTTCACAACAGCTAGCAGCCTCTGCTAATGGGACTCTGGACTTGGCCTACATCACACACTGCCTGTCACTGGATCCTATCCCAGCAGGGTTAGACCATCATGCCAAATGGAACCGAAAGCCTTTTGAAAATCTACAAAGCAAGCAAATATGTTGGTTTTTATCTTGGTTTACAAATTTGTCAGTTAGTGCGTAGAAAATATGGTGTGATCTACAGTTTGGCAAAAATGTCATTTTACTTGTACTCAAGGCATTGTGTTCAGTAAGGAAGTTTGATTCAACAGTTTAAAAAAAAAAATACAAAACAGCTTTCCCAGATTATTTCTTACACAGATGCCTCTGTAGTTATTACGGTCTAATTTGTCTCCACTCTTAAATGGGTGTAATGAGTCTTTCATTCCAGACAACAGGGAAGTATCCAACACTCAATACCAAGTTGAACACTTTTAGACAAACCAAACAAAGTTTGTGGCTTGTATTTTAAGCGTTTTATTGAGGAATGCCATCAAATCTACTTGCTGTTTTTAACAGTAGGCCTTGGGGTTTTTCTTGTCAGTTCAGATATTGTATTTCCATAGTCAGGTGGGGCTTGGAATTGATTGTGTTTTCCATATTGATCAGTTTTTGCTAGATGTGGAATTGTTCCAAGTTCATGCTACTTTTACTATATACGTTTTCAAAATGACTTTTCCATGTTTCTCCATTTTGTATGGTGAGTTCATTGTTTTGTTTTGTTTTTTCAAATTTTATTTTTATTATTTTCCAGTTATTCCAGAAGGTTGTTTGAATTTGTAGATGCTTCAGTTGTGATTTTGGGTGAACTGTTTTCCCTTGCACTGTTGCCTCACAGTGAGAAGGTCATGGGTTCAATTCCCACCTGCAGCGTTTCTGTGTGGAGTTTGCATGTTCTCCCCGTGTTTGCGTGGGTTTCCTCCGGGTGCTCCGGTTTCCTCCCACATCCAAAGACATGCGGGTTAGGTGGATTGGAATCTTTAAAAAATTGTCCATAGGTGTGCGAGTGGGTGTGAATGTGTTTGTTTGTCTGTATGTGGCCCTGTGACAGACTGGCGTCCTGTCCTGGGTGTACCCCACCTTGTGCTCTATGACTGTTGGGATAGGCTCCAGCCCCCTGCGATCCTTAATTGGACTAAGCGGTTGAAGATGAGTGTGTGTGTGTTTTCCCTTGTTCCCGAGTGTGTTTTTGCACTATATAAGCTCCTCATCAGAACAAAGACATAAACCAGGGTCTCTGGGGGGTGTATTTTTCGTTTGGTAATTGCATAAATTTGTTTCTCATAATTTTACACCCATTTTCATTTTTTTTTTGTTTCTTCTTTCGAGTTTTTATAGCAGCCTTAAGATTTAAAATTGCTGCCAAGTAAAGTATAGTTTGTGCCCCCTTTATTATGGACGTAAGTAGTAATTAAAAAGTTTTTTTTTTTTTTAATTAATGAAGTGATTTTATGTTGGCAAATGTCTTTGAGATAGTCTTCTTTACTGTTTTAGGCCCATAGGTTTCTCTACTGTTGTAGAGCTGACCGGGTGTGGTCTGCATGTTAGCATTTTCTGTTATTTTAAGATTCACACTAATTTGACTGTGATATGACAGCGGTTTTGGTGGTTTGACCATGAAAGCTTTGAAAGTGAATTGGTCCAAATCTGTTATCATTTAGTCAACTGTTGAATAGCCAAGTGATGAGCTGCAGGTACAATGGGGTAAAAAAGTATTTAGTCAGTCCCTGATTGTACTTAGAAAGATAAGAGAGGTCTGTAATTTTCAACATAGGTACACTTCATCTGTGAGAGACAAAATGAGAAAAAAAAAATCCAGGAAATCACATTGTAGGATTTTTAAAGAATTTATTTGTAAATTATGGTGGAAAATAAGTATTTGGTCAATAACAGAGGTTCAGCTCAATACTTTGTAACAATCTTTGTTGGCAATGACAGAGGTCAAACATTTCCTGTAAGTCTTCTCCAGGTTTGCACACACTGTAGCTGGTATTTTGGCCCATTCCTCCATGCAGATCTCCTCTAGAACAGTGATGTTTTGGGGCTGTTGCTGGGCAACATGGACTTTCAACTCCCTCAACAAATTTTCTATGGGGTTGACGTCTGGAGACTGGCTTGGCCACTCCAGGACCTTGAAATGCTTTTAATGGAGCCACTCCTTTGTTGCCCGAGTGGTGTGTTTGGGATCATTGTCATGCTGGAAGACCCAGCCACGTTGCATCTTCAGTGCTCTCACTGATGGGAGGAGGTTTCGGTTTAAAATCTCACGATACATGGCCCCATTCATTCTTCCCTTAACACGGATCAGTTGTCCTGCCCCCTTTGCAGAAAAACAGCCCCAAAGCATGAATGTTCCACCCCCATGTTTCACAGTAGGTATGGTGTTCCTGGAATGCAACTCAGCATTCTTCTTCCAAACATGACAAGTTGAGTTTTTACCACAATGTTCTATTTTGGTTTCAATTGACCACATACATATGCTCTCTGGCAAACCTCAGACGGGCCTGGACATGTACTGGTTTAAGCAGGGGGACACGCCTGGCACTATAGGACTCGAGTCCCTCTAAGTGCAGTGTGTACCATTTCTTACTTTGGTCCCAGCTCTCTGCAGGTCATTCATCAGGTCCCTCTGTATAGTTCTGGGATTTTTGTTCACCGTTCTCCTGATTATTTTGACCCCACAGGATGACATCTTGTGTGGAGCCCCAGATCGAGGGAGATTATCAATGGTCTTGTATGTCTTCCATTTTCTTACAATTGCTCCCACAGTTGATTTATTCACATCAACGTGCTTGACTACTGTAAATTCACTCTTCCCAGCCTGGTGCACATCAACAATTTTCTTCCTGGTGTCCTTTGACAGCTCTTTGGTCTTGGCCATGGTTAAGTTTGGAATCTGACTGTTTGAGGCTGTGGATATATACAGATAATGAGTTCCAACAGAGGCCATTAATACAGGTAACAGGTGGAGGACAAAAGAGCTTCTTAAAGAAGTTATAGGTCTGTGAGAGCCAGAAATCTTGCTTGTTTTTGGGTGACCAAAAACTTATTTTCCACCATAATTTACAAATAAATTCTTTAAAAAACCTACAATGTGATTTTCTGGATTTTTTTTCTCATTTTGTCTCTCATAATTGAAGTACCTATGTTGAAAATTACAGACCTCTCTGATCTTTCTAAGTAGGAGAACTTCAATCAGGGGCTGACTAAATACTTTTTGGCCCCACTGTATTTGCTCATTTTGAAATGGATACCTGCAACATGTTTCAAAAAAGTTGGGACAGAAGACTGGGAAAGTTGATGAATGCTCAAAGAACACATGTTTGGAACATTCCACAGGTGGACAGGTTAATTGGAAACAGGTGTGTGTCATGATTGGGTATAAAAGGAGCATCCCCAAAAGATTAAGCCATTCACAAGCAAAGATGGGGCGAGGATCACCACTTTGTGAACAACTGTGTGAAAAAATAGTCCAACAGTTTAAGAACAATGTTTCTCGATGTTCAGTTGCAAGGAATTTAGGGATTCCATCATCTACAGTCCATAATATAATCAGAAGATTCAGAGAATCTGGAGAACTTTCTACACGTAAGCGGCAAGGCCAAAAACCAACATTGAATGCCCGTGGCACTGCATTAAAAACCGACATCATTGTGTAAAGGATCTTACTGCGTGGGCTCAGGAACACTTCAGAAAACCATTGTCAGTTAACACAGTTCATCAATACATCTACAAGTGCAAGTTAAAACTCTACCATGCAAAGCAAAAGCCATACATCAACATCCAGAAATGCCGCTGCCTTCTCTGGGCCCAAGGTCATATGAAATGGAGTGACGCAAAGTGGAAAAATGTGCTGTGTTCTGATGAGTCCACACTTCATATTGTTTTTGGAAATCATGGACGTTGTGTCCTCTGGACAAAAGAGGAAAAAGACCATCCAGATTGTTACCAGCGCAAAGTTCAAAAGCCAGCATCTGTGATGGTATGGGGGTGTGTTAGTGCCCATGGCATGAGCAACTTACACATCTGTGATGGCACCATCAATGCTGAAAGGTACATCCAGGTTTTGGAGCAACGCATGCTGCCATCCAAGCAACATCTTTTTCAGGGACGTCCCTGCTTATTTCAGCAAGACAACATTCTGCGTGTTACAACAGCGTGGCTTCATAGTAAAAGAGTGCGGGTACTAGACTGGCCTACCTGCAGTCCAGACCTGTCACCCATTGAAAATGTGTGGCACATTATGAAGCGCAAAATACGACAACAGAGACATCGGACTGTTGAACAACTGAAGTCTTACATCAAGCAAGAATGGGAAAGAATTCCACCTACAAAGCTTCAACAATTAGAGTCCTCAGTTCCCAAACGCTTATTGAGTTTTGTTAGAAGGAAAGGTGATGTAACACAGTGGTAAACATACCACTGTCCCAGCTTTTTTGAAACGTGTTGCAGGCATCCATTTCAAAATGAGCAAATATTTGCATAAAACAATAAAGTTTATCAGTTTGAACATTAAATATCTTGTCTTTGTGGTGTATTCAATTGAATATAGGTTGAAGAGGATTTGCAAATCATTGTATTCTGTTTTTATTTACATTTTACACAACGTCCCAACTTCATTGGAATTGGGGTTGTACATACATAGCATAAAAAAAGCTTTAAATCAACATAAAAGTCATGTTATTTGATTAAATGACAGTTCAGTATATTGAGCATGATTACAACATTTTTAGTTAACATAACTTTATTATGTACAACCGATGTACATATTTTTTTCATGTATGTAAATTGAACATACTTTTTTTTCTGTGCAAGAAAAATCATATTGACCAACTTGGAAAGTTTCCTTTATAATGCATTTCAGCTATAGTACTTAAAATCTTGTTTGCACTGTTTTTTGCTAACAACATAAAGGCTATCTCAAAATAACATCAACAGATTTGAATAAAATGTGTTGTAGAGATCGGCCTTGAGTCAAATAAGAACCCATTAGATTTTGTTGTTTCAATGAATCAAAGGGAAGATCCTGTCGTGGTGATTGATTTTAGACGTGCTTCATATCACAGTGTTAGTGTCATTAGCTGGGAAAATGTAGAGATTGTCAGTAGCTACAAGTACCTGGGCACTGTGATTGATGATAAATTGAAGTTTGACCTGAACACTGAACGCACTGTTAAAAAAGGGCAGCAAAGAATTTACCTTCTGAGGAAGCTGAACTCTTTTAATGTGAGTAAAACTATTTTAACCAATTTTTATTGTTCTTTTATTGAAAGTTTACTGACGTTTTCTTTTATCTGCTGGTTTCAATCCCTGTCTGTGAAGGACAAAAACAAACTGCAGGGCATTGTCAAAACCTGTTCTAAAATTACAGGCGTTAAATTGAGAGACTTGCAGTCGCTGTGGGAGCAACATGTGCTGAGTAAAGCAAAGTGTCTCCTGGCTCAGCCGCTCCATCCTCTGACTCCAGAATTCATCTTGATGCCTTCAGGGCGTCGTTTTTATGTTCCAGCTCGGAAAACTAATCATTTCTCAAATTCCTTTGTGCCTTCTACTATTAAATTGATGAACTCTAAGGGGACTGGGTTTTTTTAAATGTCGTATAACTTTTATTGTTCCACCAGAGTTCCACTTGTAATTGAAATGGATAGTAGTATGTTGTGTGTATGCGAGAACTGTTCTGGAATGCTGCAAACAAATTGCCCTCTGGGATCAATAAAGTTTTCTGAATCCGAATCTGCCTTTAATTTGTATTACCTCCTCCTCCAGAGTTTGTCTGTCAGTTTGTCCATTTGTTTGTCTGTTAGCAGGATCACTCAAGAGGAAATGAATGAATTTCAATGACACTTGGTGAGCAGACAGATAATATTCCATGGAATGACATGATTCATTTTCAGATGTGATCCACAATATATTCTGGAACTGACATCCAGAAGAATGTTTGGCACATACAGTGGGGCCAAAAAGTATTTAGTCAGCCCCTGATTGTGCAAGTTCTCCTACTTAGAAAGATGAGGTCTGTAATTTTCATCATAGGTACACTACAACTATCAGAGACAAAACAAGAAAAAAAAAAAAAAAAATCCAGAAAATCACACTGTAGGATTTTTAAAGAATTTATTTGTAAATTATGGTGGAAAATAAGTACTTGGTCACCCACAAACAAGCAAGATTTTTGGCTCTCACAGACCTGTAACGTCTTTAAGAAGCTCTTCTGTCCTCCGCCTGTTACCTGTATTAATGACATCTGTTGGAACTCGTTATCTGTATAAAAGACACCTATCCACGGCCTCAAACAGTCAGACTCCAAACTCAACCATGGCCAAGACCAAAGAGCTGTTAAAGGGCACCAGGAAGAAAATTGTAGATATGCACCAGGCTGGGAAGAGTGAATCTACAATAGTCAAGCACGTTGGTGTGAATAAATCAACTGTGGGAGCAATTGTAAGAAAATGGAAGGCATACAAGACCACTGATAATCTCCCCCGATCTGGGGCTCCACGCAAAATGTCATCCTGTGGGGTCAAAATAATCAGGAGAATGGTGAACAAAAATCCCAGACCTACACAGAGGGACCTGATGAATGACCTGCAGAGAGCTGGGACCAAAGTAAGAAATGGTACACACTGCACTTAGAGGGACTCGAGTCCTCCAGTGCCAGGCATGTCCCCCTGCTTAAGCCAGTACATGTCCAGGCCCGTCTGAAGTTTGTCAGAGAGCATATGGATGATCCAGAAGAGGATTGGGAGAATATCATGTGGTGAGATGAAACCAAAATAGAACCTTTTGGTAAAAAACTCAACTTGTGTTTGGAGGAAGTAGAATGCTGAGTTGCATCCCAAGAACACCATATCTACTGTGAAGCACGGGCGTGGAAACATCATGCTTTGGGGCTGTTTTTCTACAAAGGGGACAGGATGACTGATCCATGTTAAGGGAAGAATGAACGGGGCCATGTATCGTGAGATTTTAAGCCAAAATCTCCTTCCATCAGTGAGAGCATTGAAGATGCAACATGGCTGGGTCTTCCAGCATGACAATGATCCCAAACACACCGCTCGGGCAACGAAGGAGTGGCTCCGTAAAAAGCATTTGAAGGTCCTGGAGTGACCAAGCCAGTCTCCAGACGTCAACCCCATAGAGAATTTGTGAAGGAAGTTGAACGTCCATGTTGCCCAGCGAAGGCCCCAAAAGATCACTACTCTCGAGGAGATCTGCATGGAGGAATGGACCAAAATACCAGCTACAGTGTGTACAAACCTAGTGAAGACTTAAGGAAATGTTTGACCTCTGTCATTGCCAACAAAGATTATGTTGCAAAGTATTGAGTTGAACTTTTGTTATTGACCAAATACTTATTTTCCACCATAATTTACAAATAAATTCTTTAAAAATCCTACAATGTGATTTCCTGGAAGTTTTTTCCTCATTTTGTCTCTCATAGTTGAAGTGTACCTATGATGAAAATTACAGACCTCTCATCTTTCTAAGTAGGAGAACTTGCACAATCAGGGACTGACAAAATACTTTTTTACCCCACTGTAGACCACAATATGCGGCCTTGGCGGAGAAATGTACTCTTTGAGTGCTTTCTAATCCTTTCAGCTTTGAGCTCAAGCTCAGAGTCCAAACAATCAGCAACAAGAATGCATATTCAGCAATTAGGATTAAAATTCAGTAAGTGATAAGAGACAAAAGCAATCAGGATCAAAGATTAGTAGTCAGGATAAAAGCTCAGTGATCAGCACCAGAGCTCAGGATGGAGGAAAAGTCACCAGAATCAAATGTTGAGGTCAAAGTTAATTTATCATGATCTACGTTCAACAGTCAAAATTAAATTTCAGCATCAGTGAGACTTCTTTATGATCAAAGGTCAGCAATCAACGTCAAAGTTGAGTGATCTGTGTTTCTTAGTTGTCATATTTTTCTTGGGATTATTTTTCTTCCTTTGTGTTTAATTTGTTTGAAATTCATTAATTCATCTAAAACAAAGATCAGGATCATTGGTCAGCAATTGGAAACAAAGGAGAACTGTCAGAATCAAGGTCACAATCAGGTTTAAAGGTGAGTTTTCGGGATCCAGTGATTGTCCACAGTCCAACAGATCCACATCTGTTGGACAAAAATATATTTTTGGACAGGGTTGTTCCGTTTGAGTGGACAAAAGATTGGAATTTGGTTTGAGTCTAAAAAGGGGAATTTGGGACAGAACACTAAGTGCCCCTCTCGTTTTTCTTTCTCGAGATTTCATGCATTAATTTCCAGTTTTTGTTCTTAGGATTTGTTTTAACCCTCCATTATGTAAAACATTGTAAAGGAGTATAACTGTCTGGACAGTGGCGGCTGCTGGTCTGTCAAAGCGGGGAAGCTCATTGCCGGCTTACATCATAAATTGGTCCAAATCTCTATTACATACAGGATTTTATGATGGCACAATTACAAAGTCGTTAGTGTGCTTGCTTTCAGTGCGGAAGGTTCCCGGTTCAAACCCCACCCCTGCCACATTTCTCCATGTAATGTGGAGTTGCATCAGGAAGGGCATCTGGCATAAAACTTGTGCCAAAATCAACATGCAGGTCCACCTTGGATCTGCTGTGGTAACCCCGAGTGAAAACAAGGGAGCAGCCAAAGGGACATACTTTAACAAGAATGTTATTAATGTTTTTAAACAAAAATATCATCAAAAATTTCAAGCAGCACATAGAACCTTTATTATTAAACATACATAACAGCTTGTTTCCTGACATTGTTCTGTGCAAATGTTATTTTAATGATTGGCCAGCAGATGTCGCCATATGCAATTGTATCAAAGCTTCAAAACACTGAACCATTGCTTCATATTGATTCAGTGTTTCAATACGCTTCGGTTTCTCCGTCACTAATTTTCATGAATAAAATACATCACCAACCGTTAATTATTACCACATATGCCCGGATAGACTTATAATTAAGAATACTGTGATGTTGTGTTGCGACGACTTACTGAAGAAGGAAGCAGAGAGTAACTCACTGAGATCTTTTAACATAACATCTAATCCAGTGTGCACACGCAAAACACTGGCCAGTTTGCTCTTCAAAATCCACAGCAGAAGAACTTTGTGACTGCGTGCTTAGTTGGGCTCTGTGCCATGGTGTGGCACAGAAAGGAGGAGACTGAGAGAGCCAGATGTGTGGCTTCACGCGGCTCTCGTCTCGCTCGTTTTCCCAAACATCAGGCACATCCTGTGTTCTTGTTTGTCTGTGTGTTTACTGTTCTCTGTGCTGATAAGAGTTTTTTCCTCATTGTTGTGGCTCTCGAAGGCAGCGACCTTGAGGGTTTTTTTCTCTTCCTTACCTTGCGTGTGCTTTTTTATATGTGTTTATGTACCAGGCTGGCTTATGTCTGTTATGTGTGTGTTGTTTGTCTTTGGGTCGGTCATGGTTTGCTCAGCCCTGCTGTGACCTAAAGCAGGGATGTACATCTAGAGCTGGTCCCCGGGCGCCTTATGGTGACTTCTGCTCCTAACTGGCAATTAGGATGGGTTAAATTCAGTAGACACAATTCATTGTGCAGGGAACATGTTCCTTTGTGCATATGACAATAAAATTCTTTTGAATCCTTTGAACATGCAACAGGTGGAACACCTACAGGAGCGTGCTGAGGAGCATTGGAATGAGGCTTTTAGCTGACTTGGCGTCACTGCCCTCCTTCGGCATATTGCAGCAATGAAACTGAATGCGGTGCAGCAGGTTTAATTGTGTGCATGTCAGAGAAGAACGCTGTCATGTTCTATTAAGGATCACCACTAATCAAGACAGATCCACACGCTCAGTTGCGACCTCCATGACATGAGGCAAAATGAGGGTGGTGCGTGACATTCGTGGAAGAGTTTTTTGACAGCCAAAAACATGGTCCACGAATATCACACACCAACACGCAAATATGGCATCCATAACGCGTCCTGCCTATGTGTATACACACCATTAGGGGAAGGTGAGCTTCCCTTGCAATATTATAGAAACCGCCTGTGTCTGGAATAAAGGTCTCAACGTTTGAATCAGTTTTCATTACTGCACCATGTATTTTCTTCACTTGTGTGACTTTGGACCTACTTTGGTATTTGCAGAGTTTTGCATTGTGGGGGATAACAATGGGGTGAGGGTTAGGTGAGGTACAGTAAAGACCCTCACTAATATCTACCAACCTGCAGTTAACTCCACAGTCTGTGCTTTGATGATGGATTGTCTCCTTGTTTGCTCCTCAGATATGCTGCTGCTGTGGCCCGGCTCCATGCTCCCTCTGTTGTGCCTTCTGTCCTCCCGTGAAATCATCCACCAGCACACGGGGCATGTACACCCTGTTCCATATCATGAGCTGTGCAGTGTCCTGTCTCATGCTGTCCCGCACTGTGTCAGAGCTCGTCAGGGAAAATGTACGTATTGGGCATTTATTGATCAAAACTGATCAGAGTGAAGAACATTCTTCCCTCTTACTCATGTAAAGGCTGTTTGCCGTATGTCCCTGCACTTAAATGTTTAGTGCCTCCACAGCAGATTTCAGTCATCACACGAGCTTTCTTTTCAGTGTAACTTTTAGGAATGAGGGGTTCTAATGTGTGTGATTCCAAACCATTTAGGATAACTGACAAAGGTTTACTGATAAAAGATGAAATGTGTTCATGGGAAAACCTGATGAGTTAGTTCAGCTGGAATAACTTGAGGAAGACAGTTATCTTGAACTATTTAAGTTGTTCAATTAAATAATTCAGGTAGGATGAAAGATTTTCTTAGTATATTTTTCAGTATATTTAAGTTTTTGCCATGCCTCCTCTGGATCATCCAGTTGGTCATTGGCGAATTTCAAACGGGCCTGGCGTGAGCAGGGACCTTGAGTGCTCTGCAGGATTTTAAACCATGACACGTACTGTTACTAACTCCTGATTCCTGACCTTTCTCAGAATCATTCTTACCCCACAACAGTGGTGGGCACAGATAACCAAAAAATGAACTTCGATAACAGATAAGATAACTGAAAAGTTATCTTTGATAAAGATAAACCGATAAACCACCCAAAAATGTATCGGAAGTTACAGATAATCGATAAATTCCGGTGTTGTCTATGGGACATTTGCAGTTACTAAAGAGCTGAAATTGATTTTTAAGACCATCGCTTTTGAAAGCATCAAAAGCGATAAAAGACCTGAAGAATAAGCAAAAATGTTTGACCATGCTGCCCCCTGCAGGAAGCAGTACAGACAAATCCTGAGAGCATCCACAAAATCAACTCTTTACTAATCATAATCATTTTTCTTGAGCAGTCATAAGACCAGCTCCCTATTAATTTCAACACTCCGGTCAGGCGGAGGTCTTGAAAAATAAAGTCATACTAACTTATGGTTTTTTGAAAATACTGATAGAATAACTCTCTGGGATAACTACAAAGTAACTACAAAGTTAAAATATAACATATATCTTTTAATGTTGAATAATGCACTAATTCTGAGGTTTTGTAACAAACACAGACCGCAAAGCATTCTGGGTAAAAGTGCTAAACAGTGATTGGTTCAGTAATCCATCCATCCATCTTCTACTGCTTAGTCCAATTAAGGGTCACGGGGGGCTGGAGCTTATCCCAGCAGTCATAGAGCGTGAGGCGGGGTACACCCAGGACAGGACGCTAGTCTGTCGCAGGGCCACAAATAGACAAACAAACACAGACACACCCACACACACACCTACGGACAATTTCAAAGATCCCAATCCACCTAACCCGCATGTCTTTGGATGTGGGAGGAAACTGGAGCACCCAGAGGAAACCCACGCAAACACGGGGAGAACATGCAAACTCCACACAGAAAGGCCACGGGAATCGAACCCACAACCTTCTCGCTGTGAGGCAACAGTGCTAACCACTAAGTCACCGTGCTGCCCTGGTTCAGTAATCCATTATGTAAACCAACACGTTAATGTGACGTGTGTCGTGTGTTGGTTTAAAGATAAATGTGCTTTTGTAAAATATGCCATTTTTATTTGTAAAAACAGGCATTTTTACGGAGCCCTGGATGTGTCATCGCAATTGCATGTTTTAAAACTTTTATGATGTTGTAAAACGTGCACTCAGTATTAGTAAGTAAGTAAATTTATTTATATAGTGCCTTTCACAGACATAAGGCCATGTACACACGTTGTCGGGTATTTGTAAAACCGAATATCTTACCCTTTCAGTTTGGGGAAAAAACTTCATCCACACTACGTCGTTTAAAAAAATAAAAATCCATCCACATCGAACTGTATAAATGTGTTGTAATTAGTCTGCCAAACCTTTGGGTGGTGGTACTGATTAAAATTCTATCCAATCAGGAGCCTTATTCTTTTGTCGTCACTTCCACAAAAACTAAAAACATGGTGCCAACCTCGTTGGTGTGGACCAATAAGGAGTCGGAATTACTTCTAACCGTAGTTTTAGAATACAAAGTTAACATATATGCACACAAAAAGCGCCTGGACAATGGACAATACCAACACTTTGAGAGCAGCCATGTACCCAGACGTTTAATACTGCCATGAACACTCCTGGCCAGTAGATGGCAGTAGCGGCCTTGAAAAAATGTCAAACAAAATTCCAGATAATCCGTATCTGCTATATTTAAGATGCGTGGAATTTAACAAACGCAAATACACTAACATCTATAAACCCAGAGAATATATTCACGAGAGTTTTAGGCACTAGAGTTTAATGCTGTTATCTGTGGACCCTGAACAGAGTGTCTGAAATGCATTTGTCCTGTCGTGAACGTCTGAGATTACCTTATGCTACCCCATAATGCATTGCTGCCTGGCACAGCATGTGCTCACAAAACCTTAAAAATTAGCACATTACTTTAAAACGAAAACATATATCTGATATTTTCACGTTATAAACTCAGACATAACAATAATTTTAAATAACTTGTCTAAAATGAGTGGTTAAAATTTGAACCATAAGTTAAACATGTATGCCTCTGGATGACTTGGTGACATTGCGATTATATTAGTATGGTGTTAAAGGAAATGACTTTTTTTGGTTGTCAGTTGTCCTTTGCTTATAGATGATAGAGTGGTTTCTGATTGCAGAGTGGAGTGTTCTTGCCTCAAGTGGAGAAATTTAAGTATCTCTGGGTTTTGTTCACGAGTGAGGGACGGATGGAGCGTGAGATCGATAGACGGATCGGTGCAGCATCTGCAGTGATGCGGTCGCGTGAGATCAATAGACAGATCGGTGCAGCATCTGCAGTGATGCGGTCGCTGTATCGGACCGTCGTGGTGAAGAGAGAGCTGAGTAGGGGGGGCAAAGCTCTTGATTTACCGATCCATCTACGTTCCGATCCTCACCTAAGGTCATGAGATTTGGCTCATGACCGAAAGAACGAGATTGCGAGTACAAGCGGCCGAGATGAGTTTCCTCCGCAGGGTGGCTGGGCGCTCCCTTAGAGATAGGGTGAGGAGCTCGGTCACTCGGGAGGAGATCGGAGTCGAGCCGCTGCTCCTCCACGTCGAAAGGAGTCAGTTGAGGTGGCTCGGGCATCTTTTCCGGCTGTAACAAAAAAAAAAAGAAGAAAAAAAAAAGTAGAAAAAGTGAACTACTTTTCTGGATGCACTGTAGTACACCACTGTGCACCACTGTAGATGGTGCCCACAGGTACCTGTGGGCACCATCTACAGGTGCACACAGGTAGTCCACCTGTGGGCACCATCATCCACTCTTACACGTCACCTTGTGTTCATGACATCCTTTTTGCAAAATCTACCACAATTTTCCCGTCCACCTTGGCCTCCTTGATATCATATTCACCCATTACTTTCTCATCACCTCTGTTCCCTTCACCAACATGCCCATTGATACCCACTTTAATCAACAACCTTTCATCTTTGGGTGCACTGTCTGCTACCTTATTTAATATGTGTGTGTGTATATATATATATATATATATATATATATATATATATATATATATATATATATATATATATATATATATATATATATATATATATATATATATATATATATATATATATATATATATATATATATATATACGAGGTCTATTAGAAAAGTATCCGACCTTATTATTTTTTTCAGAAACCATATGGATTTGAATCACGTGTGATTACATCAGACATGCTTGAACCCTCGTGGGCATGCAAGAGTTTTTTCATGCCTGTTGGTTACATCATTTGCCTGTGGGCAGTCTTTGAGTGAGGAGTCGCCCACCCTCTCATCGTTTTTTTCATTGTTTAGGAATGGCTCAGAGACTGCTGCTTTGTTTGATCAAAATCTTTTCAAAACTGTAAGGCACAACTGAGTGGACACCATTCGATAAATTCAGCTGGTTTTCGGTAAAAATTTTAACGGCTGATGAGAGATTTTGGTCTGTTAGTGTCGCCGTAAGGACGGCCCACGGCGCCTGATGGCGATCTGTGCTTCGAGGCGGCAGCGTCTCACCGTTTCAAGTTGAAAACTTCCACATTTCAGGCTCTGTTGAGTCGTCAGAGAACAGAGAACTTTCAGAAGAAGTCGGCATGAGGAGTTTATTCGGACATTCCATTGTTAACAGACATTTTGTAATGAAAGAACGTGCGGGCAGAGTCGCATATCGGGCCGGACCCGACCGCGGGGGGGGTCGCGACAGGAAAAACACCTCCGTTGGAAACCTTAACGGGCAAGTTGGAACATGCCCAAGCTGTTAAACAATTTCTCAGTTACTCACTTGTTGAAAGCCATCAAAAGCCGCCTGAATTTTACAAATGGTTTTCAACACGGAGGTGTTTTTCCTGTCGCGGCGCACACAGATTTGCCGAGTCGTCACGGAAACGACTCGGCGAATTTGCGCGCACGTCTTTCATTACAAAATGTCCTTAAACAGTGGAATGTCCACATAAAGTCCTCATGCCGGCCTCTTCTGAATCTTCTCTGTTCTCTCACGACGTCCTGGGTGAATTAAGCCTTAAATTAGGATGTTTTCAGGTCGAAACAGGCCGACGACGGCGCCTGGAAGCGCTGCACGACGTCTCGCTCCGTGGAAAGTCCTTACACCGACAGAAACACCCCATAATCTCTCATCAGCCGTTAAACTTTTCACAGAAAACCAGCTTAATTTCTCGAATAGTATCCACTCGGATATTCCTCACAGGTCCAGAAAAAATTTTGATAAAGCAACGTGCGCCGTCTGGAGCAGCGTGTGAAACAAAGGAATTCAGCCGAGAGGGCGGGACCACATCTCACTCAAGGCCTGCCCACAGGGAAATGACGTCACCGACACGCGTGAAAAAACTCACGCATGCGCACGAGGGTTCAAGCATGATTGGTGGAATCACACGTCATTCAAATCCATATAGTTAAAAAAAAAATAAACGGGTCGGTTTATTGTCTAATAGACCTCGTGTGTATATATATATATATAGGGGTCTGTCAATATATATAGGGGTCTGTCAATAAAGTATAGGTCCTTTTTATTTTTTCAAAAACTATATGGATTTCATTCATATGTTTTTACGTCAGACATGCTTGAACCCTCGTGCGCATGCGTGAGTTTTTTCACACCTGTCGGTGACGTCATTCGCCTTTGACAGACCTTGTATATATATATATATATATATATATATATATATATATATATATGTATGTCGCGGACATGAACGAGTGAAGCTCTTCAGCATCTCGCCATGTCATTTAGGTCCTTCAGACTTTTATTTTCAGTAAATGCTTCTGGAAAGCATTAACATAGCTACTAACATGCCACTTTATCCATTTTTTTCTTTATGTACATGTAAATTCATATTCAAACTTTTCAGCTACTTCACAGTAGGGCTGCAAAATATGGCCAGATTAGCTGAACTTTCAGGTCTTTTTAAGAAAAACCTCCTCTACACTATTCCACCAGAAAGCTGTATTTTATATTTTTAATTTAATTTATACCAAGTTGTAGAGATTTGCTATCAGTTTTAGTTTAACTGTAACTACTACTACTACTGTACAGGAGGGACCTAGCAGCCAGTATGTGTCACCGATTTCAGAATGGCCCTTTTCAGCCAGACGTGCAGTGCTGTGACATGTCAATCATCTGGGTGGCACCTGGGGTGTCCAATCAGATTTCAGGGGAGTACAGTGCAACCCAGTTACACCCATGCCAGGACGTGTTCAGCATTTGCCATTTCCTGTTTCACTGTGGACTGAAAATTTAGCACTTTGCATTTCAGTCTCAACTTGCCACTGAATCCCCGCGAGATCCCACGAGATCTCATTTATTGTGAAA
Source organism: Thalassophryne amazonica (assembly GCF_902500255.1). Lineage (NCBI taxonomy): Eukaryota > Metazoa > Chordata > Actinopteri > Batrachoidiformes > Batrachoididae > Thalassophryne > Thalassophryne amazonica. The sequence goes on from NC_047104.1 coordinate 131,325,592, forward strand.
CCAGTTAGTGTTCAACATTTGACTTTTTTGTATTATTTAATGAGACAAATAAAAAGTTACACAGAAACCTTACAGAGGATTAAATACAACAGCAAAAACAACAAACCAAAGAACAAGTTAATTTAAAAAGTTAAACACATTTGACATTTCCTGTTTCACTGTGGGCTCAAAATTTGGCACTTCCTGTTTCAGTCTCAACTTCTCACAGAATTCCCACAAGATCCCGTGAGATCTCCTATCTTGTCAATGCAAGAAGTGTTCAACATTTGACATTTCCTGTTTCACTGTGGGCTCAAAATTTGGCACTTCCTCTTTCAGTGTGAACTTGCCACTGTATTCCCGCAAGATTCCACAAGATCTCGTCTGTCAATCCAGGAAGTGTCGATCCAGGAAGTGTTGAACATTTGATATTTCCTGCTTCACTGTGGACTCAAAATTTGTCAATTCCTGTTTGGGACTCAGTATACCATGAGTGAGCTTCGCGGTGCTTCACGCTTATAAGAACTCCAATTTGATTTTTTTTTATAATTATTGAATGGCCTTGCCTTACAATATGGAGCGCCTTGGGGCAACTGTTTGTTGTGATTTGGCGCTATATAAGAAAAAAGTTGATTGATTGATTGATTGATTTGTCCTCTCCATATTTGGTTTGGCAAAACTGGATACTCTTCCTGATGCAACCCTGCTCATTTATCTAGATTTGGGTCTGGCACTCCAAATGCAATGTGGCTGAGTTGTTCCGCCAACCAAAAGGTCTGCCAAAAGTTGAATAATTGTAGTTGAACATGTAAACGGAAACTCATCATGCAGGCAGCATTTCATAATTCATGAAGCATGCGGTGGGCTGTAAACTCCTGATTTAATGGGTTGATGGTGTCTAGAACACATCTCCTCAGTGAGAACACTCCCAGACAAAAAGGCCAGTAGAGATACCAGACATCATCTGTGTGTGCTTCAGGTGCCTTTCTTCAACATGGTGTGTGACCAGGTCCACGGCGGGGGGCACTGTGAGATGCTGGTGGGCTACTCAGCGGTCTACAGGGTCTGTTTTGGCACGGCATGCTTCTACCTGATGATGGCCATCTTCCTTATAGATGTGAAATCCAGTCAGGACTTCAGAGCGCTTATACACAATGGGTCAGTGCACTTTGTAAACACATTCAACCTGCTGTAAGTCCAGGCTAGTTTTATGAACACTGCTTTGGTCTTCACCATATACACAGTAAGGACTGTTTACGTGTTAATGTTATGAGGCATCTTTTTTCTACACCTGCCTTTTGCCTTAAAATCACCTTAATTCTCCATGGTATAGATTCAAGAATAGAATTAAAAAGGTACAGTACAATAGAAAAGCTTTATTCTCACTGTATTAAAAAATCTACAAAGACGAAGGAAGATATGAATGCTGCTCTTGTTAGTACAATTGAGAAAATTAGAAATGATAACATGAAAACAGCCCCCCCACCCACACACCCACACAAATAAAACTTCAATAAAAACACGTCAGCAACTCCACTTTGCAAGAGTACTCAGGGAAAAAAAACCAAGTTGGATCATCTGGGTCCGTGAAAAAGAATAAGAGAAACTGAGAAACAAATTCCACAAGCAGAAAGTAATGAAAATTGACAAATGTGTCTCTTTTTTATTCACTGTGCCAACATTGTTGTGTGTGTCCACTGCATTCATTAACTCATCATTTCAAAAGATTAGCATTTATTCCTTTATATTTGTATCTGAGTATCAGCACACCAAGATCCTGGCATTGGCATTCATTGTCTAAACCCGCTTATCCCAAGAGGCGGGTACATGCCCTGAACAGGCTGACAGTCTATGAAAGTAAAACACAAATACAAAAATCTAAAAATAAATAAATAAATACAAATATTATGAATATTACTATATTAGTATTTTTCCATTTCATCAACCTCTCATTGAAAACAGTGGAACATCTGGTTATTGTCTGCCACTTACAGCCCACATGTGAATGCAGCATAACTGATGTGCCCCATTGGTTATTATCAGGGGTGCACATAACTGGTGCTCGTGTGTGCTAAACATCATTGATGCACAGCAGAGGGAAACACACTTCCTACAATCTATCACTGCTTTCCTCTTATGAAGCACTTCCCTTGTGTTTTCTGTTGTGCATCATTTATTTTTAGCATGCAGAAGCACCATGAGTACCAATTATGTGCATGCCTGGTTATTATGCTGCTCTGGTTTATAGACGTAAGTGTGTTTAGCCTATCTGTGTTTAATCTCCTCTGAAATCTGGCTCATGAATCTGCCACAAACGGATTATTAGTAGATGTGCAATTTCAGAAGTCAGTCTTTCATACCTGCAAGCCAATACATTGTCTTCCAAACCTCATGTAAACCTTACAAAATGCAATAGATGAATGTTTATTTGGCTTTTGTCTGAATCACAACATGTCACCTGCCCTCAAAAATAGATCTAATTCCATGCAGAAAGGCTTCCACACCTATGTGAAGATCTAAATGTCTTTAAATACTTTACTATGGTCTGAAAAAGGAAAGTATTTTCTCCCTCTGCACACCTGAACAGGCCAATTTGTCTATTCCAGGATCCCTGTTGTCACACTTTCCACTGCGGTGCTGCCGATTAGAGTAGTGACGTGTCTGGGATTAGGACTATCCTCACAGGAGTCTTATCAGTGCTTTCAGACTAAAAGGCTTCAGGTCTTTGAAGCAGGTTACTGTAGCCTGTTGGAGGCAAAGGACCAGCCTGGTGCCCGGCTATAACTTTGTAGAATTCAGAATTAAACACTGACATCAAAAAGAAAATAGTTACTCACATGCAAAACCCTTCATCTCCACATGTTTGTGATGGATTTAAGTGATACTTTACATTGAGCACTGTTATTTACTTGAAACTAAACTTTGCCTGCATGAAGAAATCATGAATAAAAGTTGTTTAGTTTGTACTGCTGCAGACCTCTGTTGGACATGTTTAGATTGTGGCGCCACGTGCACCTTCAAGTGTTACTAATGCATCAAGTTAAATGGGGAAATAACATGTACAAAATACATCAAGCAATAATCAAAACGATGCTATTTAATGTTCCCATTTTACACAATGACGCCCTCAAGCCTGGAAATGAATAAATACACACACTTTGAAATGCACGCGCTTTAAATGACATCCCTAAGCACAGAAATACACACATTTTCAAATGGCACATATTTGATTTTCTCTGGACTACCCCAAATCAGAAAAAGTTGAAATGGTATCAAAAATGGGAAACAAACCCAACCTCACAGTGACTTTCATTTACTTTGACTTCTATTTCTTTGCGAGTGTCAAAATCCAACCCCTCGTCCTTGTCATGATACATGGGTAATGGATCAAGTAAGGGATTGCCCGTTGGGGTGAAATATAATGGAGATCTCGTGTGCTCTCTGGCCGCGACAGTAGCTATCAATGCCCAACAGGAACCCTGAAACACGAGACGGCTAATGGGGCTCTGGTGAAACAAGAAGTCCACGAGTGCAGTGCACTAGCTGAAATTAGTTTCCAGTTTTCAAAATCCAAGATGGCTGCCGTAACAATCTTTAAAAAATGGAAACGTTTTTTATTTAAGTCTTCATTTCATACATTATATAAAACAGTATAGTTTTTGAAATCTTCAAAACATTTTAAAGAAGCTATGAACTGTTACGTAAGAAACCTGACTAGCCATCTCTTGGTTGTTATGGTGTTTCAGTGTTTTGTTAAGTCTGTTAAGTCTGTGTGTGTTATGGACGCACAGGTTCTGGTTTGTGAAGTTCATCACCCTGCTGGGAATGTGCACCGCTGCCTTCTTCATTCCTACAGAGTCTTTCCTGCACGGTGAGAATGTGAACACTGTCAGTTATCATCAATAAATTAAAGTACTCATATATTTGGTGGATGTCTTACTGCAGTTCTGTGTGAATCCTGCTAGAGGGCAGCAGAGAAGCATAGTGGAAATTGACTGAAAGACACTTTTTTTTTTTACTGGAGCATAAATCTCCTTTTGTATTTGAAGAATAAATATGAATGTAGTTGGAGCCTGTTGTTTGAGTTGTTATGATTTAATGGCATCATTTCTTTCCTCTGATATAAATCAGATGTTATTCTTTCTTTTTCTCCTTTCTGTCTCAGCTTGGCATTATGTTGGTGTGGTGGGAGGATTTGCCTTCATTCTCATCCAACTCATCCTCATCACAGCTTTTGCACACACTTGGAACAAGAACTGGTGAGTATGTGCGGACGTGACACCAGCGAACCCACCGGGTTCACTGATATTGGAGTCACTGGAATTATCGTCATGGTGGCCAATGAGAGCCTACACAGAAACATGATGGCCGATGTTCAGTGTTCCAGTTCCATTATTAGGGACACTTTTGTGCCTTTTTGCCTTGGCTACCTAGACCTGGGTTTGATTTGAGCTGTTTGTGTCCTTGGACACTTCATCTGCGCTGAACTCTTGGGTACCATTGGGCAAAAAAAATTCTAAGGGAAACACTGGGTCTGGACACCAATACTTAAATCAGGTTGAGACTGGTGGACTACAATTATGGACGAAGAGCTTTCATGTTTGCAGTGATTTAAACACAGACAAAACTGATGACATAAAACACAGCTAATTTATTGAGATTCCTGGTGAGTATACATTTATGTCATTACATCAGTTTTTAGGTCTCTAAACATCTATATTTTCCACTGAGTAATCCAAGCATGTAAGGGCAGCACGATGCATTAGTGGTTAGCACTGTTGCCTCACAGCAAGAAAGTCATGGGTTCGAGTCCCACCTGTGGCCTTTCTGTGTGGAGTTTGCGTGTTCTCCCCGTGTTTGCGTCGGTTCTCTTCGGGTGCTCCGGCTTCCTCCCACATCCAAAAGACATGCAGGTTAGGTTGATTAGATACTTTAAATTGTCCGTAGGTGTGTGTGTGTGTGGGTGGGGGGGGGGGGGGGGGTTTGTCTGCATGTGGCCCTCGACAGACTGGGGTCCTATCCAGGATGTACCCCGCCTCACCCTCTATGACTACAGGGATAGGATCCTGGCCCCCGCAACCCTACATTGGAGTAAGCGGTTAACGATGAGTGATGAGTAATCCAATCACTGCGAGACAGCCAAGCCCAGCCAAATATGACAGGAGTGAAAGAGTTAAAGGCCCATTTTCAGGACCTTTTCATGTGACAGTTTAAAAAAAAACCTAGAGCACCTCATCTGTAGTGCGCAAACCTCAACCCAATTTCCAATTCCACAAATTTTTACCTTGGAAAAAATTTTCAAGGTCAAAGTCCTGTTACAAGTGACTTTTCATTAGCTAAAATATTATACAAAATTTAGATCAAAAGGGCTTTTCAATGTTAAAATCAAATATCTGCTAAATCTGCAATATCGATCAGATGCTGATCAAACTTAGTCTATTCATTGAGAGTGCCAGTTTGCACCTCATTGTCACAAATGAGTGACTGAAGCACTTTTGATTGAGATATAATGCAAAATGTACATTAAATGGGCTTTTCAATATCATCCACAAAATCCACTGTCTGGATCAGATTCAGATCAAAATTTGTTAGGTGATAGTGTCAGTTTGCACCTCACTTTCAAATGTGAGAGTGATTGGGGCACGTTTAATTAAGATATAATGTAAAATATACATTAAATACGATTTTTATATTTAAATGGCCACAAAAACTGTAATCTGGATCAGATCCGGATCAAACTTTGTCAGTCGATAAAGGATACGATCCTATGTACATAGTGCTGTCAAATATGAAAGAAAATTGATCTTTTTTGACAGTTATGAATTTTTGAATATCCATTCAATGCTATAGAGAGGGCTGTGACAGACTGGCATCCTGTCCTGGGTGTACCCTGCCTCACGTTCTATGACTGCTGGGATAGGTTCCAGCCACCCGCGACTCTTAATTGGACTAAGCGGTTGAAGATGAGTGTGTGTGTGTATGTGTGTTAAAGAGAGGGATTTTCCAGTTTTCTTGACTTTTTTCTTTGACCTATGGCCTTGAAAATTGTATCAGTTCTTGCCTATCAGGATATGAATCTTCAGTAAAAATTTCATAACAATATATGAAAAATTGGCTCCAGGCTGTTCACAAACAGACAAACAGGTGCGACAGCATAACCTCCTCCAACTTTGTTGGTGGGCGTAAAAAAGCTCACACATAAAAGTCACAAGCAAAATGAATGAAACTGATATAAAATGTTTGCTACAGACTCCGATGTCTGCCATCACATCTTTGCTTGATTTATGATAAAAAGCTAAATATTCCAGCATTGGCAGAACGATGTACACTTGGAAGAGAGAAGAAAAAACTGTCTTCTTTCTCCTTTGTGATCCAGTGTGAAGCTTGTTTTGTAACAAATAGATTCTTAACTTTTAGGTATGAGGAAAGGCCCAAATTGTACAACAGATAAGCATGAAAGTGTGTGTTGTGTGTCATCATTTAGGTCTGTGTCAGAGAAACAGTCAGGAACATATTTCCATTAAGCAAGCTTAATAATGAAATTTAATCAATTCACAGCTTTTGAATTTAGTGCATTTGTTTTTTAATCTACAAGTCGTTGCATCATAACAAAGCATCATTTCGTCCCCACTCTGTCACACTGATGCTGCAACTAAAGTTTTCATTTTTACATAGTGGAACATGGCCAGAACTCGAACTCACCTTCTGTCAGGAAAACTGTGTGAGCAGCAGCATCACAGACAGACAGACAGATTCATTGTCTGACAGCTTGCTTGCTCCATGTTATTTACTTCATCTCCAGCTGTTGCACTTGCTGCCTGTGACCTCTGACCTCTGCTGTGACAGAACCCTAACCACAGCAGCTAAGAGGCTTTTTTTCAGTCTGGGCTCTTTTCAAGGCAAACACGTAACATGAAAATCCTCTTATTCACTGGTCTGGAGATGACGATGTTCCACTGCCACCAACAAGCTGTCTGACTATTCATCTTCTGGGTTTGTAGGTCAGAAACAAGCTGGAGAATCTCAGCTAAATGCACTCATCGTCTTCTAATTATTAGCATCCCTGATTTTTTACACATGGGGCTCTGTAAGAAATAAATAGAAATATATAAAATCTATATATTAAGAGAAGTGCCGTCTGTGTACGTGAGTGTACCTTTGATTACGGAGAAACTGGGGAGAGCTGACATTTGCCGTTTGGTATGTTTATGTATTTTGGGTCAAGGATGAATGCTGCAAAACAGAAAGTTAAAAATGTTTTTGGATAAATTAGGTATATTAGGTAACAATAGTAAACAGTGGACATTGATATAACCATTAATCAGTCCCTGGTGACCAGACAAACTCTGAAAAAAGATAATATCTCGACCTTGCCAGTTGTAAAACATGACATCAGCTAAATACGCAAAATAATAGTTATTCACAAAACTTTCTCATTTTAATTTCCTGCTAAAATCATTATAGAAACTTTGCATACTTTATTACCACCCTTGAAAATTGTCTGCTACCTATTTTATCAAACTAGAACCCATGGATCCCCACGGGCAACGCCCCAGTGTTTAATAAAATGTCCAAACTTGTTGAACATCAACAGCAAAAACAAAGCAAATGACAACTTTCTTACAGTGAAATATTAAAAAAAAAAAAAAAAACATAAAATATGTGTGTGGCACAGTTGTTCACTTTAATGAATTTACAGTAATTAATTACTTTTACAGCCTGTTTACTTTCAACAAATCAGGGGATGGACATATAAACATTTCCAAGTCACTGAATATATCCTGGATCTTATTTACATCAGTCATTAAGAAATACAAAGTGTATCGTCCAGTTGTTCAATCTGTCTGGAAGAGGTAAGAAGGAGACTGGTGAGGAAAGCCACCAAGACACCACTGAAGGCTCTTAAGGAGTATAGGCTTCTGTGGCTGTGATTGGAGAACCTGTGCATCATAGAGCTTTTCGTCTGTAATGTTACCAGTTATACAGCTTCACGGTGGTACAGAGCAGGATTTAAGCACAAGAAAAACAACAACAACAAAAGCTTAAATTTAGGCTTCAGTCTTCCAATTGCTCCCTGGTAAACTGTAGTGGAAATTTCAAATATTTTTAAGAAAACCTCTCTCTTCCATAAAGATTTTTTTAGATTTGATTTATTTCACATATTGTAAAAAAACGACAGTAACAAAAGGCTTACAGTAGCAGCAAAAATAAAATATAATGCAGTGATAAAATACCCTCTGCTGTACGAGCATGTAATCAATGAAAGAGTGTGTAGAAATAATGTCACCTTTTGACTCCTTAGAATAGGTCAAGGGTAGCCATCTTTGATCTTGTCCAAGGTCTGTGTCTCAAGAATGAATTTGAAGACCCTGTCAGTAATAGGACTGGACTTATGATGAGCACAGACAGACAGACGGAGGGACGCAAAGTCTTCACAATACACAATGGTCATATTTTGGCCTTCAGGTAAAGAACAAAGTTCATGTTCCAAAAAGAAGGAATAACTGTAGGAAGTAGGAATAAGGATCAACTTCAATCCATGTCTTATATAAAGACTATACAGGTCCACTGGTGCAGGTGCTGATCCCCGGATATGCAGCATTAAGTGGTTGATAGTCTACGACTCCTTGTTGTTGGAGGCCATCACAGGTTACTTCCCCAGCCACACTCAAAAAACTGATGCATTGGATGAACTCAATTCAATTATGTGCAGGATTTCCATCTAATAAATATATGTTGCCCCAACTCAAAGTGCATCCATGCAAGACAATGTAATTTAATTTAGTTGGAACTACATATATTTATTATATGGAAATCCTGCTCATAATTGAATTGAGTTCATCCAATGAGTCATTTGTGTGATACACTCAAAAAACTGACTCATTGGATTGGATTTCCATCTAATAAATATATGTAGTCCCAACTAAATTAAATTACATTATCTTGCAGGAATGTGCTTTATTTGAGTTGGGGCTACATATATTTATTAAATGGAAATCCTGCCCATAATTGAACTGGGTTCAACCAATGAGCCATTTTTTGAGTGCAGTACTTACTGTGACAATGCAGATGAAGGGTCTTGTACAAGGTCACAGACAGGTAGGGTTTTTGGACATTGGTCAGCATATTGGGCGCCCCGCTTCTATCCCACTGAGCTCCCTGCTCCACTTTTCAACACACTCTCATCTTTTTTTTTAGATATCCTGCTAACAAAACCCAAACAAACAGTGTTCAAACCAACACCTTTATGTAGCCAAACATTTAGCTCAGACTGTGGCCGTGTTGCTGTGAGACACGGTGTCTGTGCACAGGCGTGACGCTGAAACCTGTGCTGCTTTCAGGCTGACAGGTGCAGCTGAGAACAAGCGCTGGTACTTGGCGGTGACGTGTGCCACCCTCTTCTTCTACACCATCGCCATCATGACCTTTACCTTCATGTACAAGTACTACACCCACCCCATCGCCTGCCACTTCAACAAGGCCCTGCTGTGGATTAACCTGGGACTGTGCGGCATCATGTCCTTCATCGCCGTCACTCCCTGCGTGAAGCAGAGTGAGTTACTGACGCTCTCTCGCTCGTCTGTTATCATGTGTCAGCGCTGAAATAACACTTATTCCTGCTCCAGCTCTGCAAACATGCCTGTGTTGAAAGTACTTCTGGTGCGGATAATAATAATTAGATGTAAGCTGACATTATGGTGTCTTTCTTTAAGCGGAGTCTGCAGGCCGGCTGTGTTGGTGCATGTCTGAGTTTTATCATCGAAACTTGCATAGCCTAGAATTGCTGCAAGCTACTCAAGTGCACTGCTTAAAGGCACAAAACGTTTTTTGATCTTGTAAATTTGAACTAATTAATTACACATAAATAACTGCCCAATTTGACGGGGGGGGAATCCCTTTTTTGTCAACTGTCAGTTATGTGTCTTTTTCCTGCTATGATTTCTATCTGTACGCACGCATGCATGGGTTGGTTGTTACACCTTGTGCCCCTAATTTTTTTTTAATCTTTGTAGAATCTTTGTTGTTATAATGTAGAAAAGGTTAAGCGTGATAGTTCCTGCATTTAAATTTCCATGTACATGTACTGCATGGGTTTCATATTTAACATTTAACATTGAGAAATCGGGTTACATTTAAGGTTGGGGTTAATGTTAGGGTTTGGGTGAGAATAACAATAATAGGACACGTTTCTGCCTTTTTAGGGGAATAGGGTGGGGTTGGAAAGTCTGTCATTACAGCCTCTCAACTGGCAAATGCATGCAATCAGATGTGTGTGAATTTTTCAGCAGTCTCTCTCCCAACTCCTCACATTTTAATGTTTGGTCAGTGCCCCTTTGTGCCACTATGTGACGAGGTGTAGGTAGCGCTACATGACACACAGCATCAATTCTGTTTGATATGAGGCAGAACTATGTGTTTCTGACCTCCACATCATCAGGTGTTTGGGTTATGGGTCTGGTCATGCCTGGGGTTGCCTCCTTTGGGCACGTACCAAACAGGCTACCCAACTCGTCACATAACGACAAACCTTTGGTGTCCAAATGTGGAGTTGGCAGTGAGACTGCCTTGATTTTGTCTACATTGCTTTTTGTATGTTTTACTATGACTTTTTCTAGAGGGTAAGCTGCCTTTTCCTGATTGATAACTGGACATGGGTGGGCAGATCTTGTGCTGAACACTGGGTGTTGTCTTCCCACTCTCACGGAAAGAGAAGGAGGATGTTGATAACTCTGCATCTTGTAGGTGTCATAGCGTTTCTCAAGGTTCTATGTAATTCATCTCTGTTATAATACAGTCAGGTCCATATGTATTTGGATATTGACATTATTTATTTATTTTGTAATTTGGAGTTGTAATAAAACAATTCAAGGGGTTTCACACAAATATCACATTAACTATTTTGGAGGTACAGTCACTTTTAGAGGCCACAAGTAATTGGACAAAGTGAACATAAGACTTATTTTTAATATAGAGAAAGAAAAAAAAACAGAATCAGGCATCAGACAACAAATACTTTATAATTTGTCAGCATTAAGCAACAAGAAGAACAAAATAAATACTAAGGTGATCGCCAGCCATTAGTCCTAAGCCTCACTAAAAGACCCAGAATTTAGATAAAGTTGAGGCCTTGGCAAGCTCTGTTTACTAATAAAATGAATTAAAAGAGAAAAAAGCATAGTAACATAATATGCCAGTATGCTAGCCAAACAGAATGGAAAATAAGTGCATCTTAAGTCTGGACTTGAAAGTCTCTACAGAATCTGTTTTATTGATGCAGGGAGACCATTCCACAGAACAGGGGCACGATAAGAGAAAGCTCTGTGACCCGCAGACTTTTTATGCACCCCAGGGACACAACGTAATCCTGCACCCTGAGAATGCAGAGCCTGGGCCGGTACGTAGGGTTAAATTAGGTAAGCTAAGTAGGGAGGTGCCAGTCTGTGAACAATTTTAGTAGTAGTAGCAGAACCTTAAAATCTGATCTCACAGGGACAAGAAGCTAGTGAAGAGATGCCAAAATAGGTGTAATGTAGTCAAACTTTCTGGTTCGTGTCAAGGTCTGGCAGCAGCATTCCTTCCATACGTATGTACAATGCTTCACCAAGTTTCAGAATATTCTTTATAGCATCTCTGTATCAAAGAAATGAGTGACCAGTCTTTGTAAAACCTTCTGCTAGTCCACCATAAAGCAGGGCTTTGACTGACCATTCATCTGACAGCAACATGTCCCATCCAGTGCTGGCTGTTCTCAATGTCTTCAGCCTGAGTATGGTCTAGAACAGGGGTGCTCAAGTTTGGTCCTCGAGATCTACCTTCCTGACACTCTTAGTTGTCTCCCTGTTCCAACACAACTGAATTCAATGAAAGACTCGAGTCTTTCATTGAATTCAGTTGTGTTGGAACAGGGAGACAACTAAGAGTGTCAGGAAGGTAGATCTCGAGGACCGAACTTGAACACCCCTGGTCTAGAACTTCATCATTTCATCATGATTGAGGAATGGTTCTTACAATTTGATTTGATGGTGGTATAATGTCCAAGTCTGACTCCCACACACCATCACTGGAAAGACACATTGATGATATGCAATAAGGAGACTAGTGTGGAAAGCTACCAAATCATTTGTGATTGGAGAGACTCTGCACAGTGTAACTTTGAACTGTTGCTTCAGCAGTCCCACTTTCATGGTGGACAGATCAGATCTAAGCTCAAGTCTGCCATGTTCCTTCTGGCAAACTCTAGCTGACATTTCACATCTTGTTTGATTTTTTTGTTTATTTGTTTTTTATGAAAATCCTTTTCTTTGTGATATGAGGGTGATGGCCACAGCCTATCTGTATATATGAGTACAATTGGAAATAGCGAGTGCAGCATATGATGATAAACACAAAAATTAATTGACATGACATACTGACAGAGAATGAATGAAATCATAACCTCCTTGATGGGGCTAATGTGTAATTGTCCGAATGTGTTTGGGGCCAACCGCCATTTTGAATTTCCCTGAAGGTAGACTTACGTCTCGTCATCGGCGACACGTTTAAAATCCTGACTGGTTCTCTCTCTGCAGAACAGCCCCGGTCGGGCCTCCTCCAGGCCTCCATCATCAGCTGCTATGTCATGTACCTCACTTTCTCAGCGCTGTCCAGCCGGCCGCCAGAGAGAGGTAAGCTAATGGAACAGAACAGTGTCACTCTAATCAACACTTTGCACACTGAGTCTGCACACTCTGACTTACACACAGCGCACTGGGTCCACACACTCTGACCTACAGTGAAGCATGGTGGAGGCAGCATCATGCTGTGTGGATGTTTTTCAGCAGCAGGAACTGGGAGACTAGTCAGGACTTAGAGAAAGATGAATGCAGCAATGTACAGAGACATCCTGGATGAAAACCTGCTCCAGAGTGCTCTTGACCTCAGACATCAACAGAGAACTGACACTGACAATGTACATATGGTCCCACACCGGGTCAGTGTAGGACCATATGTACACTGGCGGTCTGAAATTAACACTGTAAGTGTTAATGCTGGTGATTTTTGCAAAATTTACTGTGTACATGGGATTTCTTTTTTTTTTTTTTTTACTTTTAATAAATTTGCAAATATTTCAAAAAGACCTTTTTATGTTGTCATTATGGGGTGTTGTGAATAGAACTTTGAGGGGAAAAAATGAATTATTCCATTTTGAAATAAGGCCGTAACGTAACAAAATGTGGAAAAATGAAGTGATGTGAATACTTTCCAAATGCTGTCTGCCTGTCTGTCTGTTTGTGGATTAGTGGTTAGCATTGTTGACTCACAGCAAGAAGGTCACAGGATTGATTCCCACCTGTGGGAATATGTGCAAATTGTATATTCTCCCCGTTTTTGTGTTACAAGTGTTACAAATTGTAAAAGTGTTACAATTTGTAAAAACCTGAATGAATTAAGTTGTTTGAACTTAAGTTTGAAAGTTAAAACAACTCTAACTTTCAAACTTAAGTTCGAACAACTTAATTTATTCAGATTTTTACAAATTGTAACACTTTTTAAAGTTGGTTCAAACATTCTCTTTTTTCAGTGTACAGTAGGTGTGTGTGCGTGGGTGTGTATATATTTGTTTGTCTATATGTGGCCGAGCGACAGACTGGGGTCCTGTCCACGGTGTACCCGCCTCATGCCCCCTGACTGCTAGGATCCCCCCCCCAGTGACCTGTACATTTCTTGATTTTATGGTCGTTGAATAAATTTTCTACTTTTTTGCTTTAATGTTTATGTTTCACCTTGCTGCAGTAGATGACTTGTTACTTTTGAGAGGTGGGGATGGATTGGTTGTCTCCGGGGTGGTTGCCATCGAGGACCCAGGGCACGCATGCATGCACACACGCACACACGCTTCATAATTTGTTGGCTCCAGGTAAAATAAAGAGTGAGTCTTCAGCAGCCTGACAGAGACTCCAGTCTTATCCAGGATTTACACACAAATGTATGTTTGGATGCACAGAGCTAATCCGTGCTGAGATGTGCTCTGACATGCCGCCGACTGCTGGGCCGACTGAAGGATATTTACTTCACATTCCTGATGGACTCACTGACAACATAATAGTACAAGAACACATGCTGACAGTATCATTAGGTGTGTGATTACCTGTCATACCAGCAGACAGCACAGTGTTCAGCTCCAACGTCAGCCCGAGTGAAAGGAAAAACCAGCACAGAATTGTTTTTGGATATTAAATGTTTTGCTTCCAGTCCTACATCGTTACTTTCCATTCCAGCTACTACAAAGTTGACCTGAACGTATAGCATGCAGGATGTGAATTCTGATACTGAAAAGAAAGCAAACAAGTATTGTGTTGTCAGTTCTTTGGCACGCTAAAAGTTGTTGACGGTGCTGTGTGTGTTTCTGATGTCCTCTGTGTTTAACGCACTGCCTTCCATGGAGACACACTGTGTGGTTCCTGGGGCAGTACAGGACATTGCAGCAACTTGTTTTGAAAGTATGCACTCTCGGCCTGTTATAAAAGCATCGTTTAAACACAAAGTGTGTGCCGCACACAAAGACACAGTGACTCCTTTCACACAGCCTGAACTCTGAGTGTGCTGTAATATTTAATTTCCACCTGTGGTTGGTGTCTGCTTCCTTTAGCTGCTCTAATGTGGGGGTTCTTCACTCGCCACGCCAAAAGGATATGTGTGTGGGATCGGTCTTCCTTACTGTCTGTCCTTTTATGTTTTTGTTTGACGTTTCTGTCCCCGGAAGGTTAATTTGGTTCTGTGACCTCACTACAACAAACACACGTCTGAACTTTTTCCTTGTGGGGACTCTCACTGACATGGCTTTTACTTTACCTTATCTAACTTCCTCTCTCACTGATGGACGGAAGGAAAGCAGCACATTGATTTACTCACTAAACGTCAAAAAAGAATGCATTGTTTTCTTGCAAACTAATTTAAAAAGACGTCAGTTACAAGCTAGGTAAATGTTGTGATGTTAGATGCTTTGATTGCTATATGTAACTGGGTTACTGTTGCAAGCTTGTTACCCAGCATGTTTTCTCCAACTAACTTCAAACCACAGTTAGGCCCATAAGTATTTGGACACTTTTTTGTTTGTTTGTTTCACCAAAACATCAAATTTAGGTTTGCATTTCAGATGTGCCTTCTGGCATATTGTAGCTGAACTTTCAAGTCTTATTTTTAAAAAAAATCCTCCTCTATACCACTTCATCATGAAGCTATATAATTGGGGATACAAAATGCAAAACATGCACTGTGCACAATTTCTCCAATCACAGCCACAGAAGCCTGTAACTTCTTCTGGTTATTTAGGTGTCTTGGTGGCTTTCCTCACTCTTCTCTTTCTTGCACAGTCACTCAGTTTTTGAGAACTGTCTACTCCACAGATATTTACAATATCAAATCAAATCAATTTTATTTATACGAGATCTATTAGGAAAAGTATCCGACCTTATTTAAAAAAAAAAACAAAAACATATGGATTTGAATCACGTGTGCTTGCGTGAGCCAACCTTGAACCTTCGTGCGCATGCATGATTTTTTTCACGCCTGTCTGTTGCGTCATTCGCCTGTGAGCAGGCTTTGAGTGAGGAGTGGTCCAGCCCTCTCGGCGGATTTTCATTGTCAGGGAAATGGCTAAGGGATTGCCGCTTTGCTTGATCAAAACTGTGAGGCACATCCATGTGGACACCATTCGAGAAATTCAGGTGGTTTTTGGCGAAAATTTTATGGGCTTCAGAGACATTAAGGGATGTTACTGTCCCTTTAAGGATGGCCCACAGCAGCTGTGGGGCGCACCGCGCTCCAGCTGCCATCGACAGGCTGAGCCACCATTTCATTTCTAAACGGATCGTTCTGTGGATCCGTGACCATCGTGTGCAATTTCTCTGGTTATCACAAGAGCTGGACATCAACCATTTTCCTGCAGATTTCACTTTTAACAAGAGATTTTGTCATGGAAAGCCGAGCGGATGCATCGCGCGTCACGATGGATTTGCTGCTGGACCGACACAAAACCACCTCCGTTTTGGTCTCACAGGACGGCTTTGAGATGGCGTTCAGACAGCTGTCGGTGGTTTTTCAGTCGAGTGATTATCCAAGAAATTGTGGACGAGCCTGGACATGCCAGAACATGTTGTGTCACGCTTCATCATGGCATTGCTTTGTGGAGGAATTCCTCCACACGTCTGTCTCAATTTGCCGAAAAAGTGCTGATGTCCACGTCTTTTCACAATTCCTGTGCTAGTCCAGACGACGTCCCGGATAAAACACAGCATCCAGTTTGGAAATGAACGGCACATTCCACTTTTAATGAGGATTTTTTGTCATGGACAGGAGCGGACGCTTCGCACGTCATGACAGCAAGAGAGACAAAGAACACCTCCGTTTTGGAGTGCCAGAAGGACAAGCTGGGACACGTCCAGCTCTCCACAATTTCTCTGATACTCACTCGACTGGTAAACACTGAAAGGCATGTCGAAAGGCATGAAATTGCACACGATGGTCACGGATCCACAGAGTGATCCGTTTAAAAATGAAATG
Organism: Thalassophryne amazonica; assembly: GCF_902500255.1. Classification (NCBI taxonomy): domain Eukaryota; kingdom Metazoa; phylum Chordata; class Actinopteri; order Batrachoidiformes; family Batrachoididae; genus Thalassophryne; species Thalassophryne amazonica. The sequence goes on from NC_047104.1 coordinate 131,342,113, forward strand.
GTCGCTCAGCCTGTTGATGGCAGCTGGAGCGCGGCGCGCCCCACAGCTGTTGTGGGCTGTCCTTAAAGGGACAGTAACATCCCTTAATGTCTTTGAAGCCCATAAAATTTTCACCAAAAACCACCTGAATTTCCCGAATGGTGTCCACATGGATGTGCCTCACAGTTTCTAAAAAAAATATGATCAAGCAAGGCAGTCTCAGCCATTTCCCTGACAATGAAAATCCGCCGAGAGGGCTGGACCACTCCTCACTCAAAGCCTGCTCACAGGCGAATGACGCAACCGACAGGCGTGAAAAAAATCACGCATGCGCATGAAGGTTCAAGGTTGGCTCACGCAAGCACACGTGATTCAAATCCATCTTTTTTTTTTTTTTTAAATAAGGTCAGATACTTTTCTAATAGACCTCGTATAGTGCCAAATCACAACAACAGTTGCCCCAAGGCGCTTTATATTGCAAGGCAAAGCCATACAATAATTACAGAAAAACCCCAACGGTCAAAATGAGCAAGCACTTGGAACAGTGGGAAGGAAAAACTCCCTTTTAACAGGAAGAAACCTCAGCAGAACCAGGCTCAGGGAGGGGCAGTCTTCTTCTGGGACTGGTTGGGGCTAAGGGGAGAGAATCAGGAAAAAGACTCACTAATGATTAAATGCAGAGTGGTGCATACAGAGCAAAAAGAGAAAGAAACACTCAGTGCATCATGGGAACCCCCCAGCAGTCTAAGTCTATAGCAGCATAACTAGGGGATGGTTCAGGGTCACCTGATCCAGCCCTAATTATAAGCTTTAGCAAAAAGGAAAGTTTTAAGCCTAATCTTAAAAGTAGAGAGGGTGACTGTCTCCCTGATCCGAAATGGGAGCTGGTTCCACAGGAGAGGAGCCTGAAAGCTGAAGGCTCTGCCTCCCATTCTACTCTTACAAACCCTAGGAATTACAAGTAAGCCTGCAGTCTGAGAGCGAAGCGCTCTATTGGGGTGATATGGTACTAAGAGGTCCCTAAGATAAGATGGGACCTGATTATTCAAAACCTTATAAGTAAGAAGAAGAATTTTAAATTCTATTCTAGAATTAACAGGAAGCCAATGAAGAGAGGCCAATATGGGTGAGATATGCTCTCTCCTTCTAGTCCCCATCAGTACTCTAGCTGCAGCATTTTGAATTAACTGAAGGCTTTTCAGGGAATTTTTAGGACAACCTGATAATAATGAATTACAATAGTCCAGCCTAGAGGAAATAAATGCATGAATTAGTTTTTCAGCATCACTCTGGACAAGACCTTTCTAATTTTAGAGATATTGCGCAAATGTAAAAAAGCAGTCCTACATATTTGCTTAATATATGCATTGAAGGACATATCCTGATCAAAAATGACACCAAGATTTCTCACAGTATTACTAGAGGTCACGGTAATGCCATCCAGAGTAAGGATCTGGTTAGACACCATGTTTCTAAGATTTGTGGGGCCAAGTACAATAACTTCAGTTTTATCTAAATTTAAAAGCAGGAAATTAGAGGTCATCCATGTCTTTATGTCTGTAAGACATTCCTGCAGTTTAACTAATTGGTGTGTGTCCTCTGGCTTCATGGCTAGATAAAGCTGGGTATCATCTGCGTAACAATGAAAATTTAAGCAATGCTTTCTAATAATACTGCCTAAGGGAAGCATGTATAAAGTGAATAAAATTGGTCCTAGCACAGAACCTTGTGGAACTCCATAATTAACCTTAGTCTTGAAGAAGACTCCCCATTTACATGAACAATGTTGTGTCAGCCACCAGCCTCTCCCCCTTTGAGGTGTGTTTGGGGTATCAGCCCCCGTTGTTTCCGGTGGTTGAGGGAGAGGTCGGTGTGCCCTTGGTCCAGGCCCACCTACGGAAGTGCCGTCGGGTGTGGCGTGCCGCCCGCTCTGCTTTGCTGAAGGCCCGGATGAGGACAAAGGCCCATGCAGACCGTCGGCGAACCCCGGCCCCTACGTATCGTCCTGGGCAGGAAGTGTGGTTGTCCACCAAGGACATCCCACTACAAGTAGCCTCCCCGAAATTGCAAGACAGATACATAGGTCCTTTCAAGATCCTCAAAGTCATCAATCCCGCTGCAGTGAGGCCGGAAGCTGAAGCCTCACTGCGGATCCATCCAGTGTTCCACGTGTCAAAGATCAAGCCCCATCACACCTCGCCCCTATGTACACCCGGTCCGGCACCACCTCCTGCCCGGATCATCTACGGCGAGACGGCTTGGACTGTGCGCCGGCTTTTGGATGTCCGACGGATGGGCCGGGGCTTTCAATATCTGGTGGACTGGGAGGGGTACGGTCCCGAAGAACGCTCCTGGGTGAAGAGGAGCTTCATCCTGGACCCGGCCCTCCTGGCCGACTTCTACCACCGACACCCGGACAAGCCCGGTCGAGCGCCAGGAGGCGCCCGTTGAGGGGGGGGTCCTGTTGTGTGGGCCGCTGAAGAGGAGGTACTGCTGGCCCACCACCACCAGAGGGCGCCCTGCCTGGAGTGCGGGCTCCAGGCACCAGAGGGCGCTGCCGCCTCACAGGAGCAGCCAGGGTGACAGCTGTCACCCATCACCTGAGACAGCTGACAGCAATCATCAGAGGGGTATATCAGCAGGACGGCATCTCCACCTCATTGCCGAGATATCGTTTCTACCGAGGAGGTAACGTATCCAGCCGACTATATCACCTTTGAATACTTTTTGCCTTTTATACAGAGAGAGAGAAGAGCAGCAGGAGACAGTATTGGATAAGTACTCACACTCCTGCACTTCAGTGTTTACTTGACGAGAGGGGGAGGTGGTGTTACCACCGTCCGTGTTGCTGGGTGCAGCGCACCCACCTCTGACTGTTTTTGTTCCTCGCCAGCAGTACCAGATCCGACAAGCGGAGGCAGTGGTCACCTGGGAGTTCGGGACTTGGCGGCTCCAGTATTCCCGGGGTTCGGTGGCGGTGGAAATCGAGTGGTTCCGGTTCGACTTGGACAGACGTCTCCTACCTTCGAGCCTGCCCACACGGCACCATTGGAATTCGGCTTATTCACGAAATTGTTATCTGTTGTGTTTGTTGTGCGAGTTTCACAACAGTAAAGCTTTGTTATTTGACTTACTCCATTGTCCGTTCATTTGCGCCCCCTGTTGTGGGTCCATGTTCCTACACTTTCACAACAGGATATCTCGGCCAGCGTCATGGATCCCGAGGGGCGTCAACCGGCTGTTGAACGGCCAATGGAAGAACAGGGCGCACAGGCGTCCGCAGGAGGGGTGATCGGTGAGTTGCAGCGGATCCTCACCGCTTTCACGACTCGGATGGATTTGATGACCGAGCAGAACGTCCTCCTGAACCGCAGGGTGGAGGCTCCGGGCGCCGCTGCGGCTCTCCCTCCCGTCGACCCTGTGCGTAACAGCGACGTTCCACTGGTCGTTCAACGACCCCTCCCACCTTCCCCTGAAGCATACATAAGCCCCCCCAGAGCCGTACGGAGGCTGTGTGGAGACGTGCGCGGATTTCCTTATGCAGTGTTCGCTCGTCTTCGCACAGCGTCCCGTCATGTACGCGACCGAAGCTAGCAAAGTAGCTTATGTGATAAATCTGCTTCGTGGTGAGGCACGCGCTTGGGCTACAGCGCTCTGGGAGCAAAATTCACGGCTCCTTCAGACATATGATGGGTTTGTGAGGGAGTTCAGAACAGTGTTCGATCACCCTAATAGAGGAGAGACCGCTTCAGCCGTGCTGCTGTCAATGAGACAGGGGCGCCGGAGCGCAGCTGCCTATGCAGTCGACTTCCGCATCGCGGCTGCGAGGTCCGGCTGGAATAGCACTGCCCTCCGCGCCGCCTTTGTAAACGGACTGTCGTTGGTCCTCAAGGAGCACCTGGTGGCTAAGGACGAACCGCGGGATTTAGATGGGCTCATCGATCTTGTCATACGATTAGACAATCGGTTAGAAGAGCGGCGTCGGGAACGAGACGAAGGGCGTGGCCGGGCACGCGTCGTCCCTCTCCCTTCCGGTTCCGACCGCGTTCCGCCCTCCCCATGCTCCACGGCCCCTGCGCTCCGTGCGGTTACAGCCCCCCCTGCTGACGAAGCTATGGACATGAGTAGGGCAACATTTAGGGCAAAGGAAAAAGGATGGCGGATTACGTCCATGCATCGATTACAGGGGGCTGAACGAAATCACGGTTCGTAACCGATACCCCTTACCCTTGTTGGATTCGGTGTTCACGCCCCTGCATGGAGCTAAGATATTCACCAAGCTTGATCTTAGGAATGCGTATCACCTGGTTCGGATCCGGAAGGGAGACGAGTGGAAGACGGCATTTAACACCCCGTTAGGTCATTTTGAGTACCTGGTCATGCCGTTCGGTCTTACAAACGCTCCCGCGACGTTCCAAGCATTGGTTAATGATGTCTTGCGGGACTTCCTGCACCGATTCGTCTTCGTATATCTTGACGACATACTCATCTTTTCTCCGGATCCTGAGACCCATGTTCGACATGTACGTCAGGTCCTGCAGCGGTTATTGGAGAACCGGCTGTTTGTTAAGGGCGAGAAGTGTGGGTTTCACCGCACCTCTTTGTCCTTCCTGGGGTTCATCATCTCCCCCAACTCCGTCGCTCCTGATCCGGCCAAGGTTGCGGCGGTGAGAGACTGGCCCCAACCCACAAGCCGTAGGAAGCTGCAACAGTTCCTCGGCTTTGCTAATTTCTACAGGAGGTTCATTAAGGGCTACAGTCAGGTAGTTAGCCCCCTGACAGCCCTGACCTCACCAAAAGTCCCCTTCACCTGGTCGGATCGTTGCGATGCCACGTTCAAGGAGTTGAAACGGCGCTTCTCGTCTGCACCCGTTCTGGTGCAGCCCGATCCTAGTCGCCAGTTAGTGGTTGAAGTGGACGCCTCGGACTCAGGGATAGGAGCTGTGCTGTCCCAGAGCGGGAAGACCGATAAGGTCCTTCATCCGTGTGCCTATTTTTCCCGCAGGTTGACCCCGGCGGAACGGAACTATGACGTCGGCAATCGAGAGCTCCTTGCGGTAAAAGAGGCTCTAGAAGAGTGGAGACATCTGTTGGAGGGAACGTCCGTGCCATTCACGGTTTTCACTGACCACCGGAACCTGGAGTATATCAGGACCGCCAAGCGGCTGAATCCCAGGCAAGCCCGCTGGTCACTGTTCTTCAGCCGTTTTGACTTCCGCATCACCTACCGTCCCGGGACCAAGAACCAGAGATCGGATGCCTTGTCCCGGGTACACGAAGACGAAGTCAAAACGGAGTTGTCGGATCCACCGGAACCCATCATCCCGGAGTCCACTATCGTGGCCACCCTCACCTGGGACGTAGAGAGAACCGTCCGGGAGGCCCTGGCACGAAGCCCGGACCCCGGGACTGGACCGAAGAACAGACTTTACGTCCCACCAGAAGCCAGGGCTGCAGTCCTGGACTTCTGTCACGGCTCTAAGCTCTCCTGTCATCCAGGGGTGCGAAGAACCGTGGCAGTTGTCCGGCAGCGCTTCTGGTGGGCGTCCCTGGAGGCCGACGTCCGGGATTATATCCAGGCCTGTACCACCTGCACCAGGGGCAAGGCCGACCATCGCAAGGCTCCGGGACTGCTACAGCCGCTGCCCGTGCCTCATCGCCCCTGGTCCCACATCGGCCTGGATTTTGTCACGGGCCTCCCGCCGTCCCAGGGAAACACAGTCATCCTCACGATAGTGGACCGATTCTCCAAGGCGGCCCACTTCGTGGCCCTCCCGAAGCTCCCAACAGCCCAGGAGACTGCAGACCTTCTGGTCCACCACGTCCTCCGGCTGCATGGGATTCCATCAGACATCATCTCCGATCGCGGTCCCCAGTTCTCCTTGCATGTCTGGAGGAGCTTCTGCCGGGAACTGGGGGCCACGGTCAGTCTCTCGTCCGGATACCACCCCCAAACCAACGGGCAAGCAGAGCGGGCCAATCAAGAGATGGAGCAGACCCTGCGCTGCGTAACAGCCACGCACCCGGCGGCCTGGAGTACCCATCTGGCCTGGATCGAGTACGCCCACAACAGCCAAGTGTCGTCAGCCACCAGCCTCTCCCCCTTTGAGGTGTGTTTGGGGTATCAGCCCCCGTTGTTTCCGGTGGTTGAGGGAGAGGTCGGTGTGCCCTCGGTCCAGGCCCACCTACGGAAGTGCCGTCGGGTGTGGCGTGCCGCCCGCTCTGCTTTGCTGAAGGCCCGGATGAGGACAAAGGCCCATGCAGACCGTCGGCGAACCCCGGCCCCTACGTATCGTCCCGGGCAGGAAGTGTGGTTGTCCACCAAGGACATCCCACTACAAGTAGCCTCCCCGAAATTGCAAGACAGATACATAGGTCCTTTCAAGATCCTCAAAGTCATCAATCCCGCCGCAGTGAGGCCGGAAGCTGAAGCCTCACTGCGGATCCATCCAGTGTTCCACGTGTCAAAGATCAAGCCCCATCACACCTCGCCCCTATGTACACCCGGTCCGGCACCACCTCCTGCCCGGATCATCGACGGCGAGACGGCTTGGACTGTGCGCCGGCTTTTGGATGTCCGACGGATGGGCCGGGGCTTTCAATATCTGGTGGACTGGGAGGGGTACGGTCCCGAAGAACGCTCCTGGGTGAAGAGGAGCTTCATCCTGGACCCGGCCCTCCTGGCCGACTTCTACCACCGACACCCGGACAAGCCCGGTCGAGCGCCAGGAGGCGCCCGTTGAGGGGGGGGTCCTGTTGTGTGGGCCGCTGAAGAGGAGGTACTGCTGGCCCACCACCACCAGAGGGCGCCCTGCCTGGAGTGCGGGCTCCAGGCACCAGAGGGCGCTGCCGCCTCACAGGAGCAGCCAGGGTGACAGCTGTCACCCATCACCTGAGACAGCTGACAGCAATCATCAGAGGGGTATATCAGCAGGACGGCATCTCCACCTCATTGCCGAGATATCGTTTCTACCGAGGAGGTAACGTATCCAGCCGACTATATCACCTTTGAATACTTTTTGCCTTTATACAGAGAGAGAGAAGAGCAGCAGGAGACAGTATTGGATAAGTACTCACACTCCTGCACTTCAGTGTTACTTGACGAGAGGGGGAGGTGGTGTTACCACCGTCCGTGTGCTGGGTGCAGCGCACCCACCTCTGACTGTTTTTGTTCCTCGCCAGCAGTACCAGATCCGACAAGCGGAGGCAGTGGTCACCTGGGAGTTCGGGACTTGGCGGCTCCAGTATTCCCGGGGTTCGGTGGCGGTGGAAATCGAGTGGTTCCGGTTCGACTTGGACAGACGTCTCCTACCTTCGAGCCTGCCCACACGACACCATTGGAATTCGGCTTATTCACGAAATTGTTATCTGTTGTGTTTGTTGTGCGAGTTTCACAACAGTAAAGCTTTGTTATTTGACTTACTCCATTGTCCGTTCATTTGCGCCCCCTGTTGTGGGTCCGTGTTCCTACACTTTCACAACAAACAAATTGTAATCTATTAGATAAATATGATTCAAACCACCGCAGCGCAGTGCCTTTAATACATATGGCATGCTCTAATCTCTGTAATAAAATTTTATGGTCAACAGTATCAAAAGCAGCACTGAGACCTAACAGAACAAGCACAGAGATGAGTCCACTGTCTAAGGCCATAAGAAGATCATTTGTAACCTTCACTAATGCTGTTTCTGTACTATGATGAGTTCTGAAACCTGACTGATACTCTTCAAATAGACCATTCCTCTGCAGATGATCAGTTAACTGTTTACAACTACCCTTTCAAGAATTTTGAGAGAAAAGGAAGGTTGGAGATTGGCCTATAATTAGCTAAGATAGCTGGGTCAAGTGATGGCTTTTTAAATAATGGTTTAATTACTGCCACCTTAAAAGCCTGTGGTACATAGCCAACTAATAAAGATAGATTGATCATATTTAAGATCGAAGCATTAATTAATAGTAGGGCTTCCTTGAGCAGCCTGGTAGGAATGGGGTCTAATAGACATGTTGATGGTTTGGAGGAAGTAACTAATGAAAATAACTCAGAACAATTGGAGAGAAAGAGTCTAACCAAATACCAGCATTACTGAAAGCAGCCAAAGATAACGATATGTCTTTGGGATGGTTATGAGTAATTTTTTCTCTAATAGTTAAAATTTTATTAGCAAAGAAAGTCATTAAGTCACTACTAGTTAACGTTAAAGGAATACTCGGCTCAATAGAGCTCTGACTGGTGCGGAGCCGAGTCTCCAATTCGCCCAGCCTGGCCTCCAAAGCTACGAATAAGCTACACTTATTACAAGTACCATTACTGCTAAAGGAGGCCGAGGAATAACTAGACATTTCACACCCAGAGCAGAGAATTGCGGGAGAGACAGGAGAAGCCGCCATGCTAAACCGGCTAAGAGCTAGTAGCTGTGCTAAGCTAGCGGATTCCTAAAAACACACAAAGTGAATAATGTGTAAATAATTTAGAGGTGATTCAGCAGAGGGAATGCTTTAGTTAAGGCACATGAAGATTACACTGTGAAATAAATCGTTATCTAGTTTTCTAGATCAATCTACGCAGATTAAACACCTAACAGATACAGCAAAACACCGCTGTGCTCCGGAACAGGAAGTGATACAATACCGCAGTGAGAGCCAACCACCAGTAGAGGCCACATCCGTTGCAAAATAGTGGAAAGCAAAGCCTTCAGCCTTCAATATAGTGCCATACTGTTTGTATTTCTTCATAACTGATATAAATAAAGTCCAAGACATATTCAGTGACTTGGAAGTGTTCATGTATCCATCCCACGACTTGGCTGAAGAAAACTGGCAACAAAATGGATGATTTACAGGTATTATACCAAAGCATTCCATTACTTATGCAACCAGGGGTGGTCCTGGAGGTGGGCCGACCGGGCAGCTGCCCGGGGCGGCATCGTGGGGGGGCGGCACGACCGTGCGGGGAAAAAAAAACAACAAAAAAATGGGGTGGGGTGTTGTCCTGACGGGGGGGGGGGTTCGTGGTTACAACGCGCTCAACTTTTGTTCAGAATCAGCTTCTTATCACTGGTAACGACGCGGCTTTCCCCTCACTCATTCCGGCAGCTTCACAGCACTTTAAACAGCACTCAATAGCGACACAAAGCATGCAGCGAAACGAGACGAGTCATTGGATAAATGCTGGGCTTTGTCCCGCCCATCGGACGCTCAGTGTGTCTGGGGGTCTATGGGGCAGTGGGCTGGCCTCGGCCGGCCCGGACGCTCAGCTTCTGCATGATGATTGGATGATCTGTCTGAGGCTGAATCCCTTTTTGATTGACAACGAAATGAGCGAATCAGCGATCTTTTAGTGTAATCCGTGGGAGCATTTTTTTAATTTTCATTCTGTTCTGCGTTGAACCGGAGACTTTCCTAATCCTCTTAGCAGCATTTTCTTTGTTAAAAACGACTAGCGACAATTGAGCTTCTATTTCTGGTGTGTTTTTTTGTCGCTGCTTGTGTTTGGAGACGATTTTATCACTCTTTCAGACTTCTATCGCAGTTTCTGTCCCTACCGAGCAGCGGGTGCGCTGAGCTCCTCCACCGTCACAAAGCACTCACAGGCGGACAAACTTCACACTAGCCTCGCGCCAGTCCCAGATAGTGAGCTAGCTAGGTATGCAAGCTGCACATAATGGCAGACAATTTGAATGTGTGGACCGGATTTTGGCGAAGCCATTTGATAGTCTTCCTTACGAAGAAGTCATGGCTGCTGTCATGGCTTCAGCTCTCAATGGTTTGCAGGCCAAAGTTAAAGCAATAGCCCTCAGTGCAATGTTTGTGCATTGCTATGCACACAGACTGAATCTGGTTGTGTCTCAGGGGGCTAAATGCTTATCTGAGTGCAGAATATTTTTTGCATCACTTTCTGGGTTTGCCACATTTTTCTCAAAATCCACAAAGAGGATGTCTTTTCTTGAGTCTGCAGGCTGCTCAAGGTTGCCCAGAAATGCTCCTACTCGATGGAATTTCACATCACGGATAGTGAGCACTGTGGCAAACAGTTATGATGCCCTCCTGCAAACTTTTGAGATGATCATTGCAGATAAGTCCATGGATGATGACACATTAGACTGTGCCAATTTCTTTGTGTTTGTTATTGCAGTAGTCATTAAAACTGGAAATTTGTTCTTGAAAATAGCTGTTGTGAGTTAATTTGTGGATTGTGGGTGTTCTGGACGAAGTTAGTGTTTTCATGGGTGGTGGGGCGGAGGTGGTGGCCATGTTAGTGTGCGCGGGGGGCGCACGCAGGATTTCGCCTGGGGAGTAAATCACTCTAGGACCGCCACTATATGCAACCCATCATCTTGGCTTTTATATTTTTAATTACTTTATATCAATTTGTAGAGATTTGATTTCAGTATAAGTTTCAGGAAGATAATTTTAGGAATTTTAATTTTTTGTATTTGAAATGGCATAAACAAATTTAAATGTGTGAAATAGTGTTCCAATACTTTTGGAGGGTGCTTTATATATAATATATATATATATATATATATAGTTATATATATAGTTGTTGTTTGTTGGCAGTTTCCCTCGCTTGCGAGGATAGTGGGAAGGCCTTTTTGTTTTGTTTTCTTTTTTGTTTATTTTCTACAAGCCCTCTGGTGGCTGAAAAGTCCGATGCGGGATGCACAAGACCTGTTTCACTTGGGGCAAATGAACACTTGAGTAGGCTGGGCTTGTGCTGCTGCCCGCTCTTTCTGTCTTTGACGCTTCTGGCATGAGGCCTCACTTCTTTCTGCCTCAAACGTCAGGCTGGCAGATTTGATGCTGGAATGCCAGCTGAGTCTATCTGTAGCTAGATGCTGCCATGACTGATGCTGAATGCCTGCAAGGGAGAGCTGTTTCTTCAGCTGGTCCTTATAGTGCTTTTTGGGGGCCCCTTGGTTTCGTCTCCCTTCCTTGAGCTCGCCAAAGAGAATAATTTCGGCATGCCTGTATCATCCATCCTGGCTACGTGACCTGCCCAACAAAGCTGTTGTTGAGTATAATAGACTCCATGCTGGGCAATTTGGCTCTGGTAAGGATGTCCTCATTTGAGACGTTGTCCTGCCACTGATCCGAAGACATTTCGGAGACAACGCTGATGAAAGCATTCAGTAATCTGATCTGCTGGTGATACAGAACCAAGGTTTCAGCTCCATACAGGAGGGTAGGGACCACAATGGCTCTGTAGACCTGCACTTTTGTGGAAAGGCGCAGTGCATGATTCTGCCAGACTTTCTTTGAGAGTCGACCAAAAGAACTGCTGGCCTTGGCAAGGTGACTGTCTAGATCCTTGGCAACAGATGCGTCGTTTGAGATAACACTACCGAGATACATGAAGTGCTCTACTGCATTCAGGCTGGTACCCCTCGATGTTGATTTGTGGTGGGGTATATGCTGTATGGGGGGACCGGTTGATATAGCACTTCTGTCTTTCTCAGGCTGATGGTGAGGCCGAAAGCTCTTGCTGCTTCAGCAAAACAGTTGACAATGTGCTGCAAGGCTTGCTCCGTATGGGCGACGAGGGCACAGTCATCTGCGAAGAGCAGCTCCGTGATTAGCTGTTCTGTGATCTTAGTGTGGGGACAGAAGGCGCCGCAAGTTAAACAGACTTCCGTTGGTTCTGAAGCGGATATAGATGCTGTCTGTTAAGTCTTCTTTGGCCTCACGAAGCATCATGCTGAAGAAGATGGAGAACAGAGTGGGCGCGAGGATACAACCTTGTTTAACGCCATTTGAGATGGGGAAGCTGCTGGATAGAGTCCCGTTGTACTTCACTTGTCCCATCTGGCCTTCATGCAGCTGGCGGATGATGGTGAGGAGCTTTGGAGGGCAGCCAAGGCGTGCAAGAATCTTCCACAAACCCTCACGACTGACCGTGTCAAAAGCCGTGGTTAGGTCTATGAAGGCTGCATAAAGGGCCATGTTCTGTTCTCTGCACTTCTCCTGGATCTGTCTCAGGACAAAGATCATGTCGGTGGTTCCCCTGTTGGCCCGAAATCCGCACTGACTCTCGGGAGTATTTTCATGCGCTATGGTAGGGGTAAGCCTGTTGAGCAGCACTCGAGCCAAAATCTTACCTGCTATTGAGAGGAGAGTGATGCCCCGGTAATTAGAACAGTCGGACTTGTCGCCCTTGTTCTTGTACAGGGAGACAATGACCACATCCCGAAGGTCATGTGGAACCATTTCCTTTTCCCAGCAACTGGAGAAGAGAATCTGAAGCTTGTCGAGGACTGCCTCACCTCCATTTTGGTACACCTCTGCTGGGATGCCATCTATGCCAGGAAACTTCCCTGGATTCAGCTGCGTGGTGGCCTTTCCGATCTCTTCAAGTGTTGGGGGGTCATCAAGTTCCCATTTCACCTCCACCTGGGGAATATTTTCGATTGATGACTCTTGCACAGTGCGCTTGTCACTGAAGAGGTTTTCAAAGTGTTCTGACCAACGCTGCATAATGGTTTCCTTGTCCGTCAGAAGGGTGGAGCCGTCTGAGGAGCGCAGGGGTGCTTGCACTTGATGTGCTGGCCCATGGATGGTCTTAAGGGCTTCATAAAAGGAGCGCATGTCTCCGGCATCGGCATGTTGTTGTCTTTTCCGCAAAAGCTAGCCACCAGTCGTTCTGCAGTATGCGGAGCTTGCTTTGCAGTGTGGAGCAGGCATTTCTGTAAGCTGTCTTGGCAGAGTGGTCATCAGGTTTAGCTAAAAGAGTCTTGTGGCATGCACATTTCTTTTCTAGTAGTTCCTGGATCTGTGCATCAGACTCTTCAAACCAGTCTTTATTTTTCCTGGCTGAGAAGCCCACTACTTCTGCTGCCGTCTCCTGAAGGATGGTCTTTAATCTCATCCACTGTTGTTCAGGGTCGTCAGGCAGGCCTTCTTCTCCACCCAGTCTCTCCTCTAGTTTGGCCTGGAACTCCATTTTTGTGTCTATGTCTTGCAGCTTGTGGACTTGTAGCTTCTTAAACTGTGGGCCTTTCTTCTTAGGAGGGGGCTTGAAAGTGAAAGCAATCTTGGAACGGACCAAGCGATGATCCGTATAGCAATCCGCGCTAGGCATCACCTGGTATGTAGTACGTCTCTTCTATCATGCTGTCGCGTCAGAACGTAGTCCAGAAGGTGCCAATGTTTGGAGCGTGGGTGTCTCCAGGTTGCTTTGAATCTCTTTCTGTTGGAACAGGCTGTTGGTGATCGTCAAGTCATGTTCAGAGTATAACTCCAGCAGCAGGCGGCCATTGTCGTTAGTTGCCTATGCCATGTTTCCCTAGCACGTCCTTCCATACATCAGAGTCGCGGCCCACTGTGGCCTTGAAATATCCCATGATGAGGAGCTTGTCCTGGGTGTCAAGGCGCTGTAGAAGGTTGTGCAGATCGCTATAGAAAGCCTCCTTAACTCCGATGTCGGCCTGCATGGTTGGGGCATACACACTAACAATAGTGGCAAAATCCTTGTTGTTGATGGGGAGCCGGAGTGACATGAGTCGGTCAGAATGTCCAACTGGCAAACTGTGTAACCTATGTGCTATGGCGCTCTTAATCATGAACCCGACCCCTGAGAGTCAACGATCTTCTTTAGCCTTCCCTGACCAGAACAGTGTGTAGCCTGTGCCTTCCTCGTGAGTGACCCTTGGTCTGCAAAGCGCACCTCACTGAGTGCAGCAATGTCTATGTCAAGCCTTGCTAGCTCTTTGGCGACTAAGGCTGAGCGTCTTCGAGGACGATCGCTATTGTCTGAGTCCATCATTGTGCGTACATTCCAGCACGCAATTTTCAGGTTCTTTGTTTTTCTTTTCGCACCGCGTGTAGTGATGCCCATTGGCAGCGGTGAGCCAACTGGGTCTAGTGAGACAAGCCATGTTTAGACCACCTTTTCTAGGTCTGTCTCCATGTGGGGCAAGCAGGGCTATCCCTAAACAGGGCTGCTTGATCACCCAGGGCCCTGTCGGATGATGCTGTTGTCTCGGGTCAGCAATCAAACGACCATAGCTCCTGAGCCGCCTGCATGCAGAATCGAGACTGCAGCTCCCAGTGCCATCATGCACCTGCAGTTTTCGCCTCTTCCCATCGCTGCAGGGCTTTCCTTCCCGCCTGCGCTCGTTGTTTAAAGTGGGGATCAGCTCGTGCACACCAATTCCACTCTTTAGGCAAGGTGGCACTCCACAGTGGCACAGACCAGCTGAGACGGCTGTGGCGACCACCAGGCTGTAGGTTTTACATCAGAGTGACCTTCTCCTAGCCTCTGGCTAAAGAACCTTCCTCGGAGCACGGGGCAGTAACCCAGGCTGGGGGTTTAACATCAGGGTTTTCCTTCCCCTAGTGGACCGCCTTAACAGGGCTAATGAGTCCCATCTACCCCTGCTATAACCCAGTCAGCTAGGAGGCTCGTGATGGCGGCGCCTAGATCCCGTATAGGTCATGGACCTACCACTGCCATACTTGAATAAACAATATTTTGTTGTAAAACAACAACAACAAAAACACAAGCCAACCTAGTCAAAACCAAAGTGAGTGCAGCTCCAGGAAAACCTACCTGAAACAATCTAAAACTAACTGAAAATAAATCTGACTCAATCTAAACCCAAAACAATTCATCTAGCACAACGTAACTATAGCTTGTAAGCTAACAAACGGAATATCAAATCAAATCAAATTTATTTATTTATTTATATAGCGCCAAGATCACAACAAACAGTCGCCCCAAGGCGCTTTATATTGTAAGGCAAGAGCCATACAACAATTACAGAAAAACCCCAACGGTCAAAATGACCCCCCTGTGAGCAAGCACTTGGCGACAGTGGGAAGGAAAAACTCCTTTTAAGGAAGAAACCTCCAGCAGAACCAGGCTCAGGGAGGGGCAGTCTTCTGCTGGGACTGGTTGGGGCTGAGGGAATATAAAGCTAACCAAATCTAAATGCATTTAAAACAATCACAGTCGAAACCTTTATCACTATGAAAACAGATAAGTGTATAAAGCTAACTGAATCTGAAAGTAACTGAAAAGGTAACTGAACATAAATTAATGCAAAGATATGCAAATTGTTAAATGAATATAAAGCTAGCAATCTAAAATGTACTTAAAATCACACTATCTGAATCTAAAAATGTATTTATCACTATGAACATAATTTCATGCAAAGCATAGCTAAATGGATATAAAGCTAACAAAGTAAAATTGTAAAATTGACGTAAAATAACACTATCTGAATCTAAAATGTATTTATTACTATGAAAACAGTTAAGTGTATATAAAGCTAACTGAAAAAGCTAACTGAACATAAATTCATGCAAAGCTATGTGACTAGCTAAATGAATATAAGCTAGCAATCTAAAATTACTTAAAAACACTATATGAATCTAAAATGTATTTATCACTATGAAAACAGTTAAATGTATATAAAGCTAACTGAAAACAGCTAACTGAACATAAATTCAATAAAAATGTATTTATTACTATGAAAACAGTTAAGTGTATATAAAGCTAACTGAAAAACAGCTAACTGAACATAAATTCATGCAAAGCTATGTGACTAGCTAAATGAATATAAAGCTAGCAATCTAAAATTTACTTAAAATAACACTATATGACTAAAAATGTATTTATCACTATGAAAACAGTTAAATGTATATAAGCTAACTGAAAAACAGCTAACTGAACATATAAATTCATGCAAAGCTATGCAAATAGCTAAATGAATATAAAGATATCAATCTAAAATTTACTAATTTTACACTATCCAATCTAAAAAGTATTTATCCGCTATGAAAACAGTTAAATGTATATAGCTAACTGAAAAACAGCTAACAGCTAACTGAACATATAAATTCATGCAAAGCTATGCAAAGAGAGTTAGAGAAGTAGAAAAATCATACTTACTAAGTTAGTTACTAAGATACTAAGACAGTCAAGGATAAGGAGATAAGGATAACCAAAATGTCATAGGGGATGCTCCCTCACAATGCAGCTGATACTCCTTATGAAACACATAAGGCTTTACCATAAGGCTAATATATAATATTATTATATATATATATATATATATATATATATATATATATATATATATATATATATATATATATATATATTATATATATATATAATGTGGTGTGTTTTCTCAGAGGCATGTTAGTGTGGAGTACAATTTGAAAACAACTCACAGAACAACTCATGAAGACTTTTAACCTGACTGTGTTTGCGTCTCTGTGTGTGTTATATGTTGCAATTAGCCCGTGTTTTTTCTGAGCTCAGGTTCATTTTTCTCACACAAA
The DNA here is from genome assembly GCF_902500255.1 of Thalassophryne amazonica. NCBI lineage: Eukaryota > Metazoa > Chordata > Actinopteri > Batrachoidiformes > Batrachoididae > Thalassophryne > Thalassophryne amazonica. Next base: position 131,358,377 of record NC_047104.1, read on the forward strand.
TACAGAACTCCTCTCAGGAATCCATAGTTGGATCGCATGACTGTCTGGAGTATGTTTGTGTGTATTTCTGCCCAACACGGCACCATTGGAATTCGGCTTATTCACGAAATTGTTATCTGTTGTGTTGTTGTGCGAGTTTCACAACAGTAAAGCTTTGTTATTTGACTTACTCATTGTCGTTCATTTGCGCCCTGTTGTGGGTCCATGTTCCTCACTTTCACAACAGGATATCGGCCAGCGTCATGGATCCCGAGGGGCGTCAACCGTGTTGAACGGCCAATGGAAGAACAGGGCGCACAGGCGTCCGCAGGAGGGGTGATCGGTGAGTTGCAGGGATCCTCACCGCTTTCACGACTCGGATGGATTTGATGACGAGCAGAACGTCCTCCTGAACCGCAGGGTGGAGGTCCGGGCGCCGCTGCGGCTCTCCTCCCGTCGACCCTGTGCGTAACAGCGACGTTCCACTGGTCGTTCAACGACCCCTCCCACCTTCCCTGAGCATACATAAGCCCCCCCAGAGCCGTACGGAGGCTGTGTGGAGACGTGCGCGGATTTCCTATGCAGTGTTCGCTCGTCTTCGCACAGCGTCCGTCATGTACGCGACCGAAGCTAGCAAAGTAGCTTATGTGATAAATCTGCTTCGTGGTGAGGCACGCGCTTGGGCTACAGCGCTCTGGGAGCAAAATTCACGGCTCCTTCAGACATATGATGGGTTTGTGAGGGAGTTCAGAACAGGTTCGATCATAATAGAGGAGAGACGCTTCAGCCGTGCTGCTGTCAATGAGACAGGGGCGCCGGAGCGCAGCTGCCTATGCAGTCGACTTCCGCATCGCGGCTGCGAGGTCCGGCTGGAATAGCACTGCCCTCCGCGCCGCCTTTGTAAACGGACTGTCGTTGGTCCTCAAGGAGCACCTGGTGGCTAGGACGAACCGCGGGATTTAGATGGGCTCATCGATCTTGTCATACGATTAGACAATCGGTTAGAAGAGCGGCGTCGGGAACGAGACGAAGGGCGTGGCCGGGCACGCGTCGTCCCTCTCCCTTACGGTTCCGACGCGTTCCGACCCCATGCTCACGGCCCCTGCGCTCCGTGCGGTTACAGCCCCCCTGCTGACGAAGCTAGGACATGAGTAGGGCAACATTTAGGGCAAAGGAAAAAGGATGGCGGATTACGTCCATGCATCGATTACAGGGGGCTGAACGAAATCACGGTTCGTAACCGATACCCCTTACCCTTGTTGGATTCGGTGTTCACGCCCCTGCATGGAGCTAAGATATTCACCAAGCTTGATCTTAGGAATGCGTATCACCTGGTTCGGATCCGGAAGGGAGACGAGTGGAAGACGGCATTTAACACCCGTTAGGTCATTTTGAGTACCTGGTCATGCCGTTCGGTCTTACAAACGCTCCCGCGACGTTCCAAGCATTGGTTAATGATGTCTTGCGGGACTTCCTGCACCGATTCGTCTTCGTATATCTTGACGACATACTCATCTTTTCTCCGGATCCTGAGACCCATGTTCGACATGTACGTCAGGTCCTGCAGCGGTTATTGGAGAACCGGCTGTTTGTTAAGGGCGAGAAGTGTGGGTTTCACCGCACCTCTTTGTCCTTCCTGGGTTCATCATCTCCCCCAACTCCGTCGCTCCTGATCCGGCCAAGGTTGCGGCGGTGAGAGACTGGCCCCAACCCACAAGCCGTAGGAAGCTGCAACAGTTCCTGGCTTTGCTAATTTCTACAGGAGGTTCATTAAGGGCTACAGTCAGGTAGTTAGCCCCCTGACAGCCCTGACCTCACCAAAGTCCCCTTCACCTGGTCGGATCGTTGCGATGCCACGTTCAAGGAGTTGAAACGGCGTTCTCGTCTGCACCCGTTCTGGTGCAGCCCGATCCTAGTCGCCAGTTAGTGGTTGAAGTGGACGCCTCGGACTCAGGGATAGGAGCTGTGCTGTCCCAGAGCGGGAAGACCGATAAGGTCCTTCATCCGTGTGCCTATTTTTCCCGCAGGTTGACCCCGGCGGAACGGAACTATGACGTCGGCAATCGAGAGCTCCTTGCGGTAAAAGAGGCTCTAGAAGAGTGGAGACATCTGTTGGAGGGAACGTCCGTGCCATTCACGGTTTTCACTGACCACCGGAACCTGGAGTATATCAGGACCGCCAAGCGGCTGAATCCCAGGCAAGCCCGCTGGTCACTGTTCTTCAGCCGTTTTGACTTCCGCATCACCTACCGTCCCGGGACCAAGAACCAGAGATCGGATGCCTTGTCCCGGGTACACGAAGACGAAGTCAAAACGGAGTTGTCGGATCCACCGGAACCCATCACCGGAGTCCACTATCGTGGCCACCCTCACCTGGGACGTAGAGAGAACCGTCCGGGAGGCCCTGGCACGAAGCCCGGACCCCGGGACTGGACCGAAGAACAGACTTTACGTCCCACCAGAAGCCAGGGCTGCAGTCCTGGACTTCTGTCACGGCTCTAAGCTCTCCTGTCATCCAGGGGTGCGAAGAACCGTGGCAGTTGTCCGGCAGCGCTTCTGGTGGCGTCCCTGGAGGCCGACGTCCGGGATTATATCCAGGCCTGTACCACCTGCACCAGGGGCAAGGCCGACCATCGCAAGGCTCCGGGACTGCTACAGCCGCTGCCCGTGCCTCATCGCCCTGGTCCCACATCGGCCTGGATTTTGTCACGGGCCTCCCGCCGTCCCAGGGAAACACAGTCATCCTCACGATAGTGGACCGATTCTCCAAGGCGGCCCACTTCGTGGCCCTCCCGAAGCTCCCAACAGCCCAGGAGACTGCAGACCTTCTGGTCCACCACTCCTCCGGCTGCATGGGATTCCATCAGACATCATCTCCGATCGCGGTCCCCAGTTCTCCTTGCATGTCTGGAGGAGCTTCTGCGGGAACTGGGGGCCACGGTCAGTCTCTCGTCCGGATACCACCCCCAAACCAACGGGCAAGCAGAGCGGGCCAATCAAGAGATGGAGCAGACCCTGCGCTGCGTAACAGCCACGCACCCGGCGGCCTGGAGTACCCATCTGGCCTGGATCGAGTACGCCCACAACAGCCAAGTGTCGTCAGCCACCAGCCTCTCCCCTTTGAGGTGTGTTTGGGGTATCAGCCCCCGTTGTTTCCGGTTGGTTGAGGGAGAGGTCGGTGTGCCCTCGGTCCAGGCCCACCTACGAAGTGCCGTCGGGTTGGGCGTGCCGCCCGCATCTGCTTTGCTGAAGGCCCGGATGAGGACAAATGCCCATGCAGACCGTCGGGCGAACCCGGCCCCTACGTACCGTCCCGGGCAGGAAGTGTGGTTGTCCACCAAGGACATCCCACTACAAGTAGCCTCCCCGAAATTGCAAGACAGATACATAGGTCCTTTCAAGATCCTCAAAGTCATCAATCCCGCCGCAGTGAGGCCGGAAGCTGAAGCCTCACTGCGGATCCTCCAGTGTTCCACGTTCAAAGATCAAGCCCCATCACACTCGCCCTATGTACAACCCGGTCCGGCGCCACCTCCTGCCCGATCATCGACGGCGAGACGGCTTGGACTGTTGCGCCGGCTTTTGGATGTCCCGAACGATGGGGCACGGGGCTTTCAATATCTGGTGGACTGGGGAGGGGTACGGTCCCGAAGAACGCTCCTGTGTGAAGAGGAGCTTCATCCTGGACCCGGCCCTCCTGGCCGACTTCTACCCACCGACACCCGGACAGCCCTGTCGAGCGCCAGGAGGCGCCCGTTGAGGGGGGGGGTCCTGTTGTGTGGGCCGCTGAAGAGGAGGTACTGCTGGCCCACCACCACCAGAGGGCGCCCTGCCTGGAGTGCGGGCTCCAGGCACCAGAGGGCGCTGAGCCGCCTCACAGGAGCAGCCAGGGTGACAGCTGTCACCCATCACCTGAGAGCCAGCTGACAGCAATCATCAGAGGGAGGGGTATATCAGCAGGACGGCATCTCCACCTCATTGCCGAGATATCGTTTCTACCGAGGAGTAACGTATCCAGCCGACTATATCACCTTTGAATACTTTTTGCCTTTATACAGAGAGAGAGAAGAGCAGCAGGAGACAGTATTGGATAAGTACTCACACTCCTGCACTTCAGTGTTTACTTGACGAGAGGGGAGGTGGTGTTACCACCGTCCGTGTTGCTGGGTGCAGCGCACCCACCTCTGACTGTTTTTGTTCCTCGCCAGCAGTACCAGATCCGACAAGCGGAGGCAGTGGTCACCTGGGAGTTCGGGACTTGGCGGCTCCAGTATTCCCGGGGTTCGGTGGCGGTGGAAATCGAGTGGTTCCGGTTCGACTTGGACAGACGTCTCCTACCTTCGAGCCTGCCCACACGACACCATTGGAATTCGGCTTATTCACGAAATTGTTATCTGTTGTGTTTGTTGTGCGAGTTTCACAACAGTAAAGCTTGTTATTTGACTTACTCCATTGTCCGTTCATTTGCGCCCCCTGTTGTGGGTCCGTGTTCCTACACTTTCACAACAAACAAATTGTAATCTATTAGATAATATGATTCAAACCACCGCAGCGCAGTGCCTTTAATACATATGGCATGCTCTAATCTCTGTAATAAAATTTATGGTCAACAGTATCAAAAGCAGCACTGAGACCTAACAGAACAAGCACAGAGATGAGTCCACTGTCTAAGGCCATAGAAGATCATTTGTAACCTTCACTAATGCTGTTTCTGTACTATGATGAGTTCTGAAACCTGACTGATACTCCTTCAAATAGACCTGTCCTCTGCAGATGATCAGTTACTGTTTTACAACTACCCTTTCAAGAATTTTGAGAGAAAAGGAAGGTTGGAGATTGGCCTATAATTAGCTAAGATAGCTGGGTCAAGTGAGGGCTTTTTAAATAATGGTTTAATTACTGCCACCTTAAAAGCCTGTGGTACTATCCAACTAATAAAGATAGATTGATCATATTTAAGATCGAAGCATTAATTAATAGTAGGGCTTCCTTGAGCAGCCTGGTAGGAATGGGGTCTAATAGACATGTTGATGGTTTGGAGGAAGTAACTAATGAAAATAACTCAGAACAATTGGAGAGAAAGAGTCTAACCAATACCAGCATTACTGAAAGCAGCCAAAGATAACGATATGTCTTTGGGATGGTTATGAGTAATTTTTTCTCTAATAGTTAAAATTTTATTAGCAAAGAAAGTCATTAATTCACTACTAGTTAACGTAAAGGAATACTCGGCTCATAGAGCTCTGACTGGTGCGGAGCCGAGTCTCCAATTCGCCCAGCCTGGCCTCCAAAGCTACGAATAAGCTACACTTATTACAAGTACCATTACTGCTAAAGGAGGCCGAGGAATAACTAGACATTTCACACCAGGTAGCAGAGAATTGCGGGAGAGACAGGAGAAGCCGCCATGCTAAACCGGCTAAGAGCTAGTAGCTGTGCTAAGCTAGCGGATTCCTAAAAACACACAAAGTGAATAATGTGTAAATATTTAGAGGTGATTCAGCAGAGGGAATGCTTTAGTTAAGGCACATAAGATTACACTGTGAAATAAAATCGTTATCTAGTTTTCTAGATCAATCTACGCAGATTAAACACCTAACAGATACAGCAAAACACCGCTGTGCTCCGGAACAGGAAGTGATACAATACCGCAGTGAGAGCCAACCACCAGTAGAGGCCACATCCGTTGCAAAATAGTGGAAAGCAAGCCTTCAGCCTTCAATATAGTGCCATACTGTTTGTATTTCTTCATAACTGATATAATAAAGTCCAAGACATATTCAGTGACTTGGAAGTGTCATGTATCCATCCCACGACTTGGCTGAAGAAAACTGGCAACAAAATGGATTGATTTACAGGTATTATACCAAAGCATCCATTACTTATGCAACCAGGGGTGGTCCTGGAGGTGGGCCGACCGGGCAGCTGCCCGGGGCGGCATCGTGGGGGGGCGGCACGACCGTGCGGGGAAAAAAAACAACAAAAAAATGGGGTGGGGGTGTTGTCCTGACGGGGGGGGGGTTCGTGGTTACAACGCGCTCAACTTTTGTTCAGAATCAGCTTCTTATCACTGGTAACGACGCGGCTTTCCCCTCACTCATTCCGGCAGCTTCACAGCACTTTAAACAGCACTCAATAGCGACACAAAGCATGCAGCGAAACGAGACGAGTCATTGGATAAATGCTGGGCTTTGTCCCGCCCATCGGACGCTCAGTGTGTCTGGGGGTCTATGGGGCAGTGGGCTGGCCTCGGCCGGCCCGGACGCTCAGCTTCTGCATGATGATTGGATGATCTGTCTGAGGCTGAATCCCTTTTTGATTGACAACGAAATGAGCGAATCAGCGATCTTTTAGTGTAATCCGTGGGAGCATTTTTTAATTTTCATTCTGTTCTGCGTTGAACCGGAGACTTTCCTAATCCTCTTAGCAGCATTTTCTTTGTTAAAAACGACTAGCGACAAATTGAGCTTCTATTTCTGGTGTGTTTTTTTGTCGCTGCTTGTGTTTGGAGACTGACTTTTATCACTCTTTCAGACTTCTATCGCAGTTTCTGTCCCTACCGAGCAGCGGGTGCTGCTGAGCTCCTCCACCGTCACAAAGCACTCACAGGCGGACAAACTTCACACTAGCCGTCAGCGCCAGTCCCAGCTAGTGAGCTAGCTAGGTAGCAAGCTGCACATAATGGCAGACAATTTGAATGCTGTGGACCGGATTTTGGCGAAGCCATTTGATAGTCTTCCTTACGAAGAAGTCATGGCTGCTGTCATGGCTTCAGCTCTCAATGGTTTGCAGGCCAAAGTTAAAGCAATAGCCCTCAGTGCAATGTTGTGCATTGCTATGCACACAGACTGAATCTGGTTGTGTCTCAGGGGGACTAAATGCCTTATCTGAGTGCAGAATATTTTTTGCATCACTTTCTGGGTTTGCCACATTTTTCCTCAAAATCCACAAAGAGGATGTCTTTCTTGAGTCTGCAGGCTGCTCAAGGTTGCCCAGAATGCTCCTACTCGATGGAATTTCACATCACGGATAGTGAGCACTGTGGCAAACAGTTATGATGCCCTCCTGCAAACTTTTGAGATGATCATTGCAGATAAGTCCATGGATGATGACCATTAGACTGTGCCAATTTCTTTGTGTTTGTTATTGCAGTAGTCATTAAAACTGGAAATTTGTTCTTGAAAATAGCTGTTTGTGAGTTAATTGTGGATTGTGGGTGTTCTGGACGAAGTTAGTGTTTCATGGGTGGTGGGGCGGAGGTGGTGGCCATGTTAGTGTGCGCGGGGGGCGCACGCAGGGATTTCGCCTGGGAGTAAATCACTCTAAGGACGCCACTATATGCCAACCCATCATCTTGGCTTTATATTTTTAATTACTTTATATCAATTTGTAGAGATTTGATTTCAGTATAAGTTTCAGGAAGATAATTTTAGGAATTTTAATTTTTTGTATTTGAAATGGCATAAACAAATTTAAATGTGTGAAATAGTGTTCCAATACTTTTGGAGGGTGCTTTATATATATATATATATATATATATATATATATAGTTATATATATAGTTGTTGTTTGTTGGCAGTTTCCTCGCTTGCGAGGATAGTGGGAAGGCCTTTTTTGTTTTGTTTTCTTTTTTGTTTATTTTCTACAAGCCCTCTGGTGGCTGAAAAGTCCGATGCGGGATGCACAAGACCTGTTTCACTTGGGGCAAATGAACACTTGAGTAGGCTGGGCTTGTGCTGCTGCCCGCTCTTTCTGTCTTTGACGCTTCTGGCATGAGGCCTCACTTCTTTCTGCCTCAAACGTCAGGCTGGCAGATTTGATGCTGGAATGCCAGCTGAGTCTATCTGTAGCTAGATGCTGCCATGACTGATGCTGAATGCCTGCAAGGGAGAGCTGTTTCTTCAGCTGGTCCTTATAGTGCTTTTTGGGGGCCCCTTGGTTTCGTCTCCCTTCCTTGAGCTCGCCAAAGAGAATTAATTTCGGCATGCCTGTATCATCCATCCTGGCTACGTGACCTGCCCAACAAAGCTGTTGTTTGAGTATAATAGACTCCATGCTGGGCAATTTGGCTCTGGTAAGGATGTCCTCATTTGAGACGTTGTCCTGCCACTTGATCCCGAAGACATTTCGGAGACAACGCTGATGAAAGCATTCCAGTAATCTGATCTGCTGGTGATACAGAACCAAGGTTTCAGCTCCATACAGGAGGGTAGGGACCACAATGGCTCTGTAGACCTGCACTTTTGTGGAAAGGCGCAGTGCATGATTCTGCCAGACTTTCTTTGAGAGTCGACCAAAAGAACTGCTGGCCTTGGCAAGGTGACTGTCTAGATCCTTGGCAACAGATGCGTCGTTTGAGATAACACTACCGAGATACGTGAAGTGCTCTACTGCATTCAGGCTGGTACCCTCGATGTTGATTTGTGGTGGGGTATATGCTGTATGGGGGACCGGTTGATATAGCACTTCTGTCTTTCTCAGGCTGATGGTGAGGCCGAAAGCTCTTGCTGCTTCAGCAAAACAGTTGACAATGTGCTGCAAGGCTTGCTCCGTATGGGCGACGAGGGCACAGTCATCTGCGAAGAGCAGCTCCGTGATTAGCTGTTCTGTGATCTTAGTGTGGGACAGAAGGCGCCGCAAGTTAAACAGACTTCCGTTGGTTCTGAAGCGGATATAGATGCTGTCTGTTAAGTCTTCTTTGGCCTCACGAAGCATCATGCTGAAGAAGATGGAGAACAGAGTGGGCGCGAGGATACAACCTTGTTTAACGCCATTTGAGATGGGGAAGCTGCTGGATAGAGTCCCGTTGTACTTCACTTGTCCCATCTGGCCTTCATGCAGCTGGCGGATGATGGTGAGGAGCTTTGGAGGGCAGCCAAGGCGTGCAAGAATCTTCCACAAACCCTCACGACTGACCGGGTCAAAAGCCGTGGTTAGGTCTATGAAGGCTGCATAAAGGGCCATGTTCTGTTCTCTGCACTTCTCCTGGATCTGTCTCAGGACAAAGATCATGTCGGTGGTTCCCCTGTTGGCCCGAAATCCGCACTGACTCTCGGGAGTATTTTCATGCGCTATGGTAGGGGTAAGCCTGTTGAGAGCAGGCACTCGAGCCAAAATCTTACCTGCTATTGAGAGGAGAGTGATGCCCCGGTAATTAGAACAGTCGACTTGTCGCCCTTGTTCTTGTACAGGGAGACAAGGACCACATCCCGAAGGTCATGGTGGAACCATTTCCTTTTCCCAGCAACTGGAGAAGAGAATCTGAAGCTTGTCGAGGACTGCCTCACCTCCATTTTGGTACAAACCTCTGCTGGGATGGCCATCTATGCCGGAAACTTCCCTGGATTCAGCTGCGTGGTGGCCTTTCCGATCTCTTCAAGTGTTGGGGGGTCATCAAGTTCCCATTTCACACCTCCACCTGGGGAATATTTTCGATTGATGACTCTTGCACAGTGCGCTTGTCACTGAAGATGTTTTTCAAAGTGTTCTGACCAACGCTGCATAATGGTTTCCTTGTCCGTCAGAAGGGTGGAGCCGTCTGAGGAGCGCAGGGGTGCTTGCACTTGATGTGCTGGCCCATGGATGGTCTTAAGGGCTTCATAAAAGGAGCGCTATGTCTCCGGCAATCGGCATGTTGTTGTCTTTTCCGCAAAAGCTAGCCACCAGTCGTTCTGCAGTATGCGGAGCTTGCTTTGCAGTGTGGAGCAGGCATTTCTGTAAGCTGTCTTGGCAGAGTGGTCATCAGGTTTAGCTAAAAGAGTCTTGGTGGCATGCACATTTCTTTTCTAGTAGTTCCTGGATCTGTGCATCAGACTCTTCAAACCAGTCTTTATTTTTCCTGGCTGAGAAGCCCACTACTTCTGCTGCCGTCATCCTGAAGGATGGTCTTTAATCTCATCCACTGTTGTTCAGGGTCGTCAGGCAGGCCTTCTTCTCCACCCAGTCTCCTCCTCTAGTTTGGCCTGGAACTCCATTTTTGTGTCTATGTCTTGCAGCTTGTGGACTTGTAGCTTCTTAAACTGTGGGCCTTTCTTCTTAGGAGGGGGCTTGAAAGTGAAAGCAATCTTGGAACGGACCAAGCGATGATCCGTATAGCAATCCGCGCTAGGCATCACCCTGGTATGTAGTACGTCTCTTCTATCATGCTGTCGCGTCAGAACGTAGTCCAGAAGGTGCCAATGTTTGGAGCGTGGGTGTCTCCAGGGTTGCTTTGAATCTCTTTCTGTTGGAACAGGCTGTTGGTGATCGTCAAGTCATGTTCAGAGTATAACTCCAGCAGCAGGCGGCCATTGTCGTTAGTTGCCTATGCCATGTTTCCCTAGCACGTCCTTCCATACATCAGAGTCGCGGCCCACTGTGGCCTTGAAATATCCCATGATGAGGAGCTTGTCCTGGGTGTCAAGGCGCTGTAGAAGGTTGTGCAGATCGCTATAGAAAGCCTCCTTAACTCCGATGTCGGCCTGCATGGTTGGGGGCATACACACTAACAATAGTGGCAAAAATCCTTGTTGTTGATGGGGAGCCGGAGTGACATGAGTCGGATCAGAAATGTCCAACTGGCAAACTGTGTAACCTATGTGCTATGGCGCTCTTAATCATGAACCCGACCCCTGAGAGTCAACGATCTTCTTTAGCCTTCCCTGACCAGAACAGTGTGTAGCCTGTGCCTTCCTCGGTGAGTGACCCTTGGTCTGCAAAGCGCACCTCACTGAGTGCAGCAATGTCTATGTCAAGCCTTGCTAGCTCTTTGGCGACTAAGGCTGAGCGTCTTCGAGGACGATCGCTATTGTCTGAGTCCATCATTGTGCGTACATTCCAGCACGCAATTTTCAGGTTCTTTGTTTTTCTTTTCGCACCGCGTGTAGTGATGCCCATTGGCAGCGGTGAGCCAACTGGGTCTAGTGAGACAAGCCATGTTTAGACCACCTTTTCTAGGTCTGTCTCCATGTGGGGCAAGCAGGGCTATCCCTAAACAGGGCTGCTTGATCACCCAGGGCCCTGTCGGATGATGCTGTTGTCTCGGGTCAGCAATCAAACGACCATAGCTCCTGAGCCGCCTGCATGCAGAATCGAGACTTGCAGCTCCCAGTGCCATCATGCACCTGCAGTTTTCGCCTCTTCCCATCGCTGCAGGGCTTTCCTTCCCGCCTGCGCTCGTTGTTTAAAGTGGGGATCAGCTCGTGCACACCAATTCCACTCTTTAGGCAAGGTGGCACTCCACAGTGGCACAGACCAGCTGAGACGGCTGTGGCGACCACCAGGCTGTAGGTTTTACAATCAGAGTGGACCTTCTCCTAGCCTCTGGCTAAAGAACCTTCCTCGGAGGCACGAGGGCAGTAACCCAGGCTGGGGGTTTAACATCAGGGTTTTCCTTCCCCTAGTGGACCGCCTTAACAGGGCTATGAGCTCCCATCTACCCACTGCTATAACCCAGTCAGCTAGGAGGCTCGTGATGGCGGGAGCGCCTAGATCCCGTATAGGTCATGGACCTACCACTGCCATACTTGAATAAACAATATTTGTGTTGTAAAACAACAACAACAAAAACACAAAGCCAACCTAGTCAAAACCAAAGTGAGTGCAGCTCCAGGAAAACCTACCTGAAACAATCTAAAACTAACTGAAAATAAATCTGACTCAATCTAAACCCAAAACAATTCATCTAGCACAATGTAACTATAGCTTGTAAGCTAACAAACGGAATATCAAATCAAATCAAATTTATTTATTTATTTATATAGCGCCAAGTCACAACAAACAGTCGCCCCAAGGCGCTTTATATTGTAAGGCAAGAGCCATACAACAATTACAGAAAAACCCCAACGGTCAAAATGACCCCCCTGTGAGCAAGCACTTGGCGACAGTGGGAAGGAAAAACTCTCTTTTAAGAGGAAGAAACCTCCAGCAGAACCAGGCTCAGGGAGGGGCAGTCTTCTGCGGGGACTGGTTGGGGCTGAGGGAATATAAAGCTAACCAAATCTAAATGCATTTAAAACAATCACAGACGAAACCTTTATCACTATGAAAACAGATAAGTGTGTATAAAGCTAACTGAATCTGAAAGTAACTGAAAAGCAGGTAACTGAACATAAATTAATGCAAAGATATGCAAATTGTTAAATGAATATAAAGCTAGCAATCTAAAATGTACTTAAAATCACACTATCTGAATCTAAAAATGTATTTATCACTATGAACATAATTTCATGCAAAGCAATAGCTAAATGGATATAAAGCTAACAAAGTAAAATTGTAAATTGACGTAAAATAACACTATCTGAATCTAAAAATGTATTTATTACTATGAAAACAGTTAAGTGTAAATAAAGCTAACTGAAAAAGAGCTAACTGAACATAATTCATGCAAAGCTATGTGACTAGCTAAATGAATATAAAGCTAGCAATCTAAAAATGTACTTAAAATAACACTATATGAATCTAGAAATGTATTTATCACTATGAAAACAGTTAAATGTATATAAAGCTAACTGAAAAACAGCTAACTGAACACATAAATTCAATCCAAAAATGTATTTATTACTATGAAAACAGTTAAGTGTATATAAAGCTAACTGAAAAACAGCTAACTGAACATAAATTCATGCAAAGCTATGTGACTAGCTAAATGAATATAAAGCTAGCAATCTAAACATTTACTTAAAATAACACTATATGACTAAAAATGTATTTATCACTATGAAAACAGTTAAATGTATATAAAGCTAACTGAAAAACAGCTAACTGAACATATAAATTCATGCAAAGCTATGCAAATAGCTAAATGAATATAAAGATATCAATCTAAAATTTACTAATTTTACACTATCCGAATCTAAAAATGTATTTATCGCTATGAAAACAGTTAAATGTATATAAAGCTAACTGAAAAACAGCTAACAGCTAACTGAACATATAAATTCATGCAAAGCTATGCAAAGAGAGTTAGAGAAGTAGAAAAATCATACTTACTAAGTTAGTTACTAAGATACTAAGACAGTCAAGGATAAGGAGATAAGGATAACCAAAATGTCATAGGGGATGCTCCCTCACAATGCAGCTGATACTCCTTATGAAACACATAAGGCTTTAACCATAAGGCTAATATATATATATATATATATATAATATATATATATATATATATATATATTATATATATATATATATATATATATATATATATATATATATATATATATATATATATAATGTGGTGTGTGTTTCTCAGAGGCATGTTAGTGTGGAGTACAATTTGAAAACAACTCACAGAACAACTCATGAAGACTTTTAACCTGACTGTGTTTGCGTCTCTGTGTGTGTTATATGTTGCAATTAGCCCGTGTTTTTTCTGAGCTCAGGTTCATTTTTCTCACACAAATACAGAACTCCTCTCAGGAATCCATAGTTGGATCGCATGACTGTCTGGAGTATGTTTGTGTGTATTTTCACATCAACGTTGCTCATACAAAGTAAACACACCCTTTACATGCAAAAAAATTTTTTAAAAAGTATTCTGCTCTTAATCTACCGTATAAACAACTCTCAGCAGTATGACATAATGAAATAAAAACATAAAACACAAAATGATGATTTGAGTAATTACTCACCACTTTCATATATTGCAACTAATTAATCACAAATAATCATCAGACAGTTACAGCCCGTCCCATTATTATCTACAAATGAACAGAGTATGGCGCAGTATTGTATACGTGGTGTGTCCATAAAGTAACGGTCCTTTTTATTTTTTTAAAAAACTATATGGATTTCATTCATATGTTTTTATGTCAGACATGCTTGAACCCTCGTGTGCATGCGTGAGTTTTTCCACGCCTGTCGGTGACGTCATTCGCCTGTGAGCACGCCTTGGGAAGGAGTGATCCCGCCCCCTCGTCGGATTTTCATTGTCTGGAAATAGCGTAATGAAAAGGACTTTTTTTCCATCAGAATTTTTTCAGAAGCTGTTAGAGACTGGCACCTGGAAACCATTCGAAAAAAATATCTGGCTTTCGGTGAAAATTTTACGGGCTTCACAGAGAATAAGGACTTTAACTACAGCTTTAAGGACCCCTTTAAGGACCCCTTTAAGGACGGTCGGTGCGCCGCGCTCCGAGCTGCAACGACGAGGCACAAACCACTGGATCATTTCTAAGCTGATGGCTCTGTGGATACGAGACCGTCGTGTGCTCTTTCTCTGGTTATCACAAGAGCTGGACATCAGCCATTTTCCGGCAGATTTCACTTTTAACAAGAGATTTTGTCATGGAAAGCCGCGCGGTGGCTTCGCGCGTCACGATAGATTCGCTTTGGAAGCGAGACAAAGGAACACCTCCGTTTCTGAGTGTTAGAGGACAAGTTTGGACATGTCCAGCTCTCCACAAGTTCTTTTATACTCACTCGACTGGTAAGCACTGAAAGCCGAGATAGGCATATCCCAACTTGTCCTCTAACACTCCGAAATGGAGGTGTTCCTTTGTCTCGCTTCCAAAGCAAATCGGTCGTGACGCATGAAGCCTCCGCGCGGCTTTCCATGACAAAATCTCTTGTTAAAAGTGAAATCTGCCGGAAAATGGCTGATGTCCAGCTCTTGTGATAACCAGAGAAAGAGCACACGACGGTCTCGTATCCACAGAGCCATCAGCTTGGAAATGATCCAGTGGTTTGTGCCTCGTCGTTGCAGCTCGGAGCGCGGCACACTGACCGTCCTTAAAGGGGTCTTTAAACCTGTAGTAATAGTCCTTATTCTCTGTGAAGCCCGTAAAATTTTCACCGAAAGCCAGATAAATTTTTCGAATAGTTTCCAGGTGCCAGTCTCTAACAGCTTCTGAAAAAATTCTGATGGGGAAAAAAAGTCCTTTTCATTCCGCCATTTCTAGACAATGAAAATCCGATGAGGGGGCAGGACCACTCCTTCCCAAGGCGTGCTCACAGGCGAATGACGTCACCGACAGGCGTGGAAAAACTCACGCATGCGCACGAGGGTTCAAGCATGTCTGACGTAAAAACATATGAATGAAATCCATATAGTTTTTGAAAAAAATAAAAAGGACCGTTACTTTATGGACAGACCTCGTGTGTGTATGTATATGTATATATATATATATTTTTTATTTATCCACGGGTTCTAGATTGGGTAGTGTTTATAATAGTTTGACATTTTCCACAGGTGGTAATAAACTATGCAAAGTTTCTATAATGATTTGGAATGTTGTGAGTCCAAAATGTAATTATCAACGTCCATTGTTCACTGTTGTTGCATCATATCCATAATTTGTCCGAAAATATTAGTCCTGCCAATGTTCCGTTTTGGTGGCGTTCATCCATGACCCCAAATACATAAGCATACCAAACGACAAATTTCAGCTCTCCCCAGTTTGTCCATGATTGAGGGTAAACGCACGCATGTACACAGACACCACTAGGCTTTTAATATATAGATGATTTACCGCCCCCTGTCGGAATTATGTATGAGTCCAGAATTTAATTATCAACATCCATTGTTCACAGTTGTTAGATAATATCCCTACTTACTCCAACAATATTAGTCCTATCAACTTTCCATTTTTGCAGCGTTCATGCTTGACCCAAACTACAACCCCAATTCCAATGAAGTTGGGATGTTTCCCACTGTGTTACATCACCTTTCCTTCTAACGACACTTAATAAGCATTTGGGAACTGAGGACACTAATTGTTGAATGTTTGTAGGTGGAATTCTTTCCCATTCTTGCTTGATGTATGACTTCAGCTGTTCAACAGTCCGGGGTCTCAGTTGTCATATTTTGCACTTCATAATGCTCCACACATTTTCAATGGGCGACAGGTCTGGACTGCAGGCAGGCCAGTCTAGTACCCGCACTCTTTTACTATGAAGCCACGCTGTTGTAACACGTGCAGAATGTGGCTTGGCATTGTCTTGCTGAAATAAGCAGGGACGTCCCTGAAAACGACGTTGCTTGGATGGCAGCATGTGTTGCTCCAAAACCTGGAGCATTGATGGTGCTATCAAAGATGTGTAAGTTGCCCATGCCATGGGCACTAACACACCCCCATACCATCACAGATGCTGGCTTTTGAACTTTGTGCTGATAACAATCTGGATGGTCTTTTTCCTCTTTTGTCCGGAGGACATGACATCCATGATTTCCAAAACAATTTGAAATGTGGACTCATCAGACCACAGCACACTTTTCCACTTTACGTCTGTCCATTTCAAATGAGCTCAGGCCCAGAGAAGGAGGTGGCATTTCTGGATGTTGTTAATGTATGGCTTTCGCTTTGCATGGTAGAGTTTTAACTTGCACTTGTAGATGTAGCGACGAACTGTGTTAACTGACAGTGGTTTTCTGAAGTGTTCCTGAGCCCACACGGTAAGATCCTTTACACAATGATGTCGGTTTTAATACAGTGCCGCCTGAGGGGAAGGTCACAGGCATTCAGTGTTGGTTTTCAGCCTTGCCGCTCACGTGTAGAAAGTTCTCCAGATTCTCTGAATCTTCTGATTATATTATGGACTGTAGATGATGGAATCCCTAAATTCCTTGCAACTGAACATTGACAAACATTGTTCGTAAAATGTTGGACTATTTTATTCATACATTTGTTCACAAAGTGATGATCCTCGCCCCATCTTTGCTTGTGAACGGCTGAGCCTTTTGGGGATGCTCCATTTATATCCAGTCATGACACTCACCTGTTTCCAATTAACCTGTTCACCTGTGGAATGTTCCAAACAGGTGTTCTTTGAGCATTCGTCAACTTCCCCAGTCTGTTGTTGCCCCGTCCCAGCTTTTTTGAAACATGTTGTAGGCATCCGTTTCAAAATGAGCAAATATTTGTACAAAAACAAAAAAAGTGTATGTAAGTGTCTTTGTGGTGTATTCAATTGACTATAGGTTGAAGATGATTCGCAAATCATTGTATTGTTTTTATTTACATTTCACACAACGTCCCAACTTCGTTGGAATTGGGGTTGTACATAAGCATACCAAACAGCAAACGTCAGCTCTTCCCAATTTCTCAGTGATCAAAGCCATGCACACACACATACGCATGCACACACGTACACAGAGGCCACTTTTAATATATAGATGGTTGTTTCTTGACCCATGTCTCACCTGTCCCCTCTTGTGTAAACCTTTGTTTGTGGTCTTGTCTGTGCCCTCAGTGGTCTATCAGGGCAGGAACATGACAGTGTGTTACCCCACTGTGACGCAAGATGGCATCAAGAATGAGGGTAACGCTGTCGCCATCATCGGAGCTGCCATCATGTATTGCTGCGTTCTGTTTGCATGGTACGTGGATGTGTTATTAGCTGGTGAAGGTCACTATAAGTTTACATATACAGCCTGGCTAAAAACCTTCAAATTCAATTTTACCCAACTGTACATTTAACATTTTATCAAACAGGATGTGTGTTACATCGGTTATTTTGTCTGCTTTATTTCCATATAAAGCCTTTAAAACTAACTGATTTTCTTTCAGTTTTTATTTATTATGTCATATTTTCAGTCGGTAAAGGTCTGTTGTGTGGGCCGCTGAAGAGGAGGTACTGCTGGCCCACCACCAGAAGGCGCCCTGCCTGTAGTGCGGGCTTCAGGCACGAGAGGGCGCTGCCGCCTCAGGAACAAGCCGTGGTGACATGTTATGTGTCGACGCGGATTGAGGAGCGAACCTGCGTCAGACAGAGCCCAGCGCTAAAAATAACCAGAAAGCGGTTCCAACAACAAAAACAATTTATTTTTCACCTGTGCCTAAATAAAATGTACAAAACCAAAACCAACGTCCTTCTGGAGGAGTGACTGCTGGCACGCTCTCCAGCGCCCGCAAGGAGAGAAGTCCGGCGCTCCTGGACCCACTACCACCAGACAAACACCCCCCAGGTGGACACGACAAACTGACTCTCTGTGAAGCAAAGAAGATGTGAGGTAAGTCAGCAGGTACAACAATATCTTTCAAAAGACACACACTATCAGCAACACATTCAGGTCTGTACTTTTTATCTTTATGCAAATGAGCAGCTTCTCACAACAAGTGGAGGATCACTTATCCTGCACGCCACAGCAGTGAGAAGCAAGCTGCACAATTCTCATCACAATTCAAGTATACTATGTAACAAAACACCAAGTTACTATCAACAATTAGTCACATACTTAATTACCTTTAATGTGTGCTGACAGCATGTGTCCTCACCCTTCTTTGCTTCACGGGCTCGATGTGTCAAACCCAGGTGCGGTCCTCAGCGTCTCACAAACGAACATCACAAGGTCGAGTTCCCGGCAGTTCTGCTTGAATCACACATGCCTTAAAAGCAGAACGCCATCCAATTATCTGCTTCAGCTGAAAGTCTTTAAGGTTGCATGTGAGCACCAGTCACAGGTGCTTCACATGATGTTGAGGGTGAGGATTCTTCAGCCAGCACCTTCTCCACAGACAAATCAGTTTCCATGCCACCTGAGGAGCAAAGAAAAGAAAAGAACACCAAAACATCCAGCCACACCCCCCAACACACAACAGTACCCCCCCATCAACGGGAAGCCTCCCGGCGACCGAACAGACCAGGCCCGAGAACAGCACCTCCCTCCGGGGTCCACGTCAGGAAGTAGACAGCACCACGCTCCCAAGGTCCACCACAGACAGCAGGACAGGCATCGCAGCTGGAAGGCCGGCTGGAATCAACAAAAGCCCCAAAACATACCCCAATACACTCCAACACACAGAAAAAAACATAAAACCCACCCAAAACCTCCCCAGGGGACCGTCCCATCAAACCCCCGGAAGAAAAGAAAAACTCCCAAACGCCAAAACCCAACACAGCCCCACAAACACAATACAAACAGAAATGCATAAAAGAAAAATAACAAACAACCCCCCCAGAATGACCTGCAGAGTCCAACCCCCCCCCCAGAAGGCCTTCATCGCCAGTTCCAGGAGGAACAGCCAGAACCATGATCCCACACAGGTCCCCAGGTATATATGGAGCAAAACGACACCCCCCAGGGGACCGTACCATCAACCCCAGGAGGTACCCTCCCCACAACCCCGGAACTCCAGACCCGGTCACACTTGGCCAGTTGGCGCCAAGCCAATTCCCCCCCAGAGGACCGTCCCATCAACCCTGGAGGTGGAACCCGGAAGGAAACAGAACAAAATCAAACATCAACCCCCAGAGGACTACCAAAAACAACCCCGGGGGGATATAAAACGACTGTAAACCCTGTTACCCTCCCCGGCACCTCGAAAGACCCCAGGTCCCTCCCAGAGCCGTCGGCGGCTCAATTTTGGCGAACGGCTCAAAACATCAAGCCGGAGAAGGGAACAGAAAAAAAACTAACCCAGCTCCAACCCCAAGGCGCAGCAGAGAACCGGAAATACATCCGGTGCCCCAACTCGACCATACCCCAGCCTCTCGGGAGGGGTGGAACTACCGAAATGGCGAACGGCAACAGATCGGCCCACCCCTCCGACTGAGGTAAGTCTCCGCTGCACCACACCCCGGCAACACCAATGACGAACGGTACAAAGGCTCACCGAGGCTGGAGTGGAACCGGGCCCTAACCAAACCAAAAAAAACGCCTCTAACACCCCCCCCCTAGGTGCAGAGGTCTTCTGAGAATGCTCAGCGTGACCAACCTGCACCACCCCACCACCCACAAGACAAACGGTCTTGGGGCAAGTGAGGTTGGGGTTAGGGATGTAGAGAAATAAAAAACAACAAAATAAAACGACCCAACAACCCAAACAGAAAATACCTAAAAACACATAAAAAAATTAATAATGACGTGAGCCCAGGCAGACTTCCAACCACCTAACAGTCACTCCAACAGATACGCCTCTGACTCCCCATACAATTATAACCCCTATTTAAGAAAAAAACATTTACCCGTGCTAAATTTTTATTTATTTTTTTTTACGTGTGTTATGTTGCCTGTCCCGGAACACTTGGAGACACGTCACCATTATTTCTCTTGACGTTTACATGTTGGGGCAATACAGTAATCTCTGCTCGTCCGAGCTGCATGGGCTCGTCAACAGGAGGAGCCAGAGGTCCCGTCGGAGGAGCCTCAGTGGGGCAAAGAAGAGGCGGCCCAGATCTGTGTCGGGGAAAGCCCCGAGACGAAAAAACCCGCTCTGATGGGCGTCCTCTCTTGCGTCACGCTCCTTCATCCGATCATCTAGACGAATCACCAACGATATTAGCTCATCTAATTCGTTTGGCTCGTCACGGACTACCAGCTCGTCTTTCAATGACTCACCCAACCCATCTACAAATACGCCTCGTAAAACTGCGGCATTCCAACCTGTGGGTGACGGAGTTATCGGCACCGGTATCGATAGTGCCGCAGCTGGAGCAGCAGGAAGCAGAACGGCTTGCGCTGCAAGCTCCGTAACACGGGCGTCTGTTTGTTTAATTTGGTTCACGAGATGCTGTAATTGCTCCCGTATGTTCTCCAAGTGTTCTTGAACTTTTTCGACAAAAGGAACCGCTTCTGCCGCTGGGTCCATTATGGAATGGCCGGGAACCACTGTTATGTGTCGACGCGGATTGAGGAGCGAACCTGCGTCAGACAGAACCCAGCGCTAAAAATAACCAGAAAGCGGTTCCAACAACAAAAACAATTTATTTTTCACCTGTGCCTAAATAAAATGTACAAAACCAAAACCAACGTCCTTCTGGAGGAGTGACTGCTGGCACGCTCTCCAGCGCCTGCAAGGAGAGAAGTCCGGCGCTCCTGGACCCACTACCACCAGACAAACACCCCCCAGGTGGACACGACAAACTGACTCTCTGTGAAGCAAAGAAGATGTGAGGTAAGTCAGCAGTTACAACAATATCTTTCAAAAGACACACGCTATCAGCAACACATTCAGGTCTGTACTTTTTATCTTTATGCAAATGAGCAGCTTCTCACAACAAGTGGAGGATCACTTATCCTGCACGCCACAGCAGTGAGAAGCAAGCTGCACAATTCTCATCACAATTCAAGTATACTATGTAACAAAACACCAAGTTACTATCAACAATTAGTCAAATACTTAATTACCTTTAATGTGTGCTGACAGCATGTGTCCTCACCCTTCCTTGCTTCACGGGCTCGATGTGTCAAACCCAGGTGCGGTCCTCAGCGTCTCACAAACGAACATCACAAGGTCGAGTTCCCGGCAGTTCTGCTTGAATCACACATGCCTTAAAAGCAGAACGCCATCCAATTATCTGCTTCAGCTGAAAGTCTTTAAGGTTGCATGTGAGCACCAGTCACAGGTGCTTCACATGATGTTGATGAGGGTGAGGATTCTTCAGCCAGCACCTTCTCCACAGACAAATCAGTTTCCATGCCACCTGAGGAGCAAAGAAAAGAAAAGAACACCAAAACATCCAGCCACACCCCCCAACACACAACAGTGACAGCTGTCGCCCATCATCCATGACAGCTGTCACTAATCATCACATCTGGTATAAAAGCAGGAAGACACCTCCACCAAACTGCCGAGATATCATCTTCATCTGGAGGTAATACTCTCAGCCTTTTTGTGAGATTTATAAATCTGTTATTGTGAGTGTTTGCAGGAGAACCGGTCGTTTTTGCGGAGGCTGTGCAAGATGGCGCTCCTTTTCATCTGAGACCGCTGCAACGTGTTGAGTGAGAGGTGGAGGTGGCATTCCCACCATTGTTACTGGGTGTTCACACACCCACCCTTTGACTGTCTTTTGCTTTCTGCCAGCAGTACCAGATCCGACACACCGAGAAGGTGGCCACCTGGGGACTCCGGGACTTGGCGGCTCCAGTATTCCTCGGGTTCAGGTGGCGGTGGAAATCGTGTGGTTCCGGTTCGTTTCCAGACGGGCGTCTCCTATCGTCGAGCCTGCCCACACGACACCTTTATTAATTGACTGTTGCACATTCTGAATCTGCTGTGTTTGGTTGTGACATTCACAACAGTAAAGTGTTATAATTTGACTCCTTCCATTGTCCGTTCATTTACGCCCCCTGTTGTGGGTCCGTGTCACTACACTTTCCCAACAGGATATCTTGGCCAGCGTCATGGACTCCGAGGGGCGTCACCAGGCTGTTGAACAACCAATGGGAGAGCAGGGAGCGCAGGCATCTGCAGGAGGCGTGATTGGTGAGCTACAGCATATTCTCACCGCCTTTACGGCTCGAATGGATCAAATAGCCGAGCAAAACATCCTCCTGAACCGCAGGGTGGAGGCTCTCTCCGCGCAAGTGGCGGCGAGCGCTCAGGGTGCTGCTGCAGCTCCTCCTCCTGTCGATCCTGTGCTAGATATTAATGTTCCAGTGGTGGTTCAACAACCCCTCCCACCATCCCCTGAAGCATACATAAGCCCTCCTGAGCCGTACGGAGGTTGTGTGGAGACGTGCGCGGACTTTCTTATGCAGTGTTCGCTCGTCTTCGCACAACGTCCTGTCATGTACGCGTCAGACGCAAGCAAAATAGCTTATGTGATCACTCTGCTTCGGGGAGAGGCACGCGCTTGGGCTACGGCGCTTTGGGAGCAAAATTCACGGCTCCTTCACACATACACTGGGTTTGTGAGGGAGTTCAGAACTGTGTTTGATCACCCTAACGGGAGAGACCGCTTCAACCGTGCTGCTGTCGATGAGACAGGGACGCCGGAGCGCAGCCGCTTATGCAGTCGACTTCCGCATCGCGGCTGCGAGGTCCGGCTGGAATAACGCTGCACTCCGCACCGCCTTTGTAAACAGACTGTCGTCAGTCCTAAAGGAGCACCTAGTGGCCAAGGATGAACCGCGGGAATTAGATGGGCTTATTGATCTCGTTATACGGTTAGACAATCGGTTGGAGGAACGCCGTCGGGAACGAGACGAAGGACGTGGCCGGGCGCGCGCCGTCCCTCTTCCTTCCGGGTCCGAGAAAGGTCCGCCCTTCCCACGCTCCCTGGCCTCTATGTCCCGTGGGGCGACAGCTCCCCCTGCTGACGAAGCTATGGACACGAGCAGGGCCACATATAGACCACCTAATAGACAGAGGAGGTTTCCACGCAGGGCGTGTTTTGTTTGTGGCTCAATGGAGCATCAATTGAGCGATTGCCCCGAACGGTTAAACACCAACGCCCGCCCCTAGAGACTGGGCTTAGGGTGGGCCAAAAAATTCACGTGGGACACACACATATTGCCGCACGACTCCCAGTTACAATCCTTAGTGGGGATTTAACCCTTCAGGCCCCAGCACTGGTAGACACAGGGTCAGAAGGGAATCTGTTAGACAGCAGATGGGCCAGGGAGGTAGGGCTCCCTCTGGTGGCGCTACCTACACCATTGCAGGTGCGAGCACTAGATGGCACCCTACTCCCTTTAATCACACACAAGACACCACCAGTAACTCTGGTAGTGTCAGGGAATCATAGGGAGGAGATTGAGTTTTTTGTGACTCCTTCTACCTCCCGTGTGATTCAGGGGTTCTCCTGGATGATGAAACACAATCCCCGGATTGATTGGCCGTCCGGGGTGGTGGTACAGTGGAGCGAAACCTGCCATCGGATGTGTTTGGGATCCTCGGTTCCTCCCGGTTCCCAGGCTAAGGAGCAGGTCCAAGTTCCCCCCAATCTGTCGGCGGTGCCGGTTGAGTACCACGATCTTGCTGACGTTTTTAGCAAGGATCGGGCACTCACTCTTCCCCCGGACCGTCCATATGATTGTGCCATCGATTTGTTGCCAGGCGTGGAGTTCCCATCCAGCAGGCTGTACAACCTCTCCCGACCTGAGCGCGAATCGATGGAGACCTACATCCGGGACTCCTTAGCTGCCGGGCTGATCCGTAACTCCACCTCTCCGATGGGAGCAGGTTTCTTTTTTGTGGGAAAAAAAGATAGCGGTCTTCGTCCATGCATTGATTATCGGGGGCTGAACGAGATCACGGTTCGCAACCGATACCCGTTGCCTTTGTTGGATTCAGTGTTCACCCCCCTGCATGGAGCCAAAATCTTCACAAAGTTGGATCTTAGGAACGCATACCACCTAGTTCGGATCCGGAAGGGAGACGAATGGAAGACGGCATTTAACACCCCGTTAGGTCATTTTGAGTACCTGGTCATGCCGTTCGGCCTCACTAACGCCCCCGCGACGTTCCAAGCTTTGGTTAATGACGTCATGCGGGACTTCCTGCACCGATTCGTCTTCGTATATCTGGATGATATACTCATCTTTTCTCCGGACCCTGAGACCCATGTACGGCATGTACGTCAGGTCCTGCAGCGGTTGTTGGAGAACCGGTTGTTTGTGAAGGGTGAGAAGTGAGTTTCACCGCACTTCTTTGTCCTTCCTGGGGTTTATCATCTCCTCCAACTCCGTCGCCCCGGATCCGGCCAAGGTCGCAGCGGTGAGAGACTGGCCCCAACCTACAAGCCGTAGGAAGCTGCAACAGTTCCTCGGCTTCGCAAATTTCTACAGGAGGTTCATTAAGGGGTATAGTCAGGTAGTTAGCCCCCTGACGGCCCTGACCTCACCAAAAGTTCCCTTCACCTGGTCGGATCGGTGCGAAGCCGCGTTTAGGGAGTTGAAACGCCGGTTCTCGACTGCACCGGTCTTGGTGCAGCCCGATCCTGGTCGGCAGTTTGTGGTTGAAGTGGACGCCTCTGACTCAGGGATAGGAGCCGTGCTATCCCAGAGCGGAGAAACCGATAAGGTTCTTCACCCGTGTGCCTATTTTTCCCGCAGGTTGACCCCAGCAGAGCGGAACTATGACGTGGGCAATCGAGAGCTCCTTGCGGTGAAAGAGGCCCACTTCGTGGCCCTCCCGAAGCTCCCGTCGGCCCAGGAGACGGCGGATCTCCTCGTCCACCATGTTGTCCGACTGCATGGGATACCAACAGACATCGTTTCGGATCGCGGTCCCCAGTTCTCCTCGCAGGTGTGGAGAAGTTTCTGCCGGGAACTGGGGGCCACTGTAAGCCTCTCGTCTGGGTATCGCCCGCAGACTAACGGACAGGTCGAACGGGCCAACCAGGAGTTGGAGCAGGCCCTCAGGTGCACGACCTCCGCACACCCGACGGCTTGGAGTGAACATCTGGCCTGGATCGAGTACGCTCATAACAGCCAGGTGTCCTCTGCCACCGGCCTCTCCCCGTTCGAGGTGTGTCTGGGGTACCAGCCCCCTTTGTTTCCTTTGGTGGAGGGAGAGGTCGGTGTGCCCTCGGTCCAGGCCCACCTGCGGAGATGCCGTCGGGTGTGGCGCACCGCCCGTTCGGCCTTGTTGAGGGCCCGGGCGAGGGCTAAAGCCCATGCAGACCGTCGACGGTCCCCGGCCCCCACTTACCAGCCCGGGCAGGAGGTGTGGCTTTCCACCAAGGACATTCCACTCCAGGTCGAGTCCCCCAAGTTGAAAGACCGATTCATTGGACGCTTCCCCATCCTCAAGGTCCTCAGTCCTACCGCAGTGAGGCTCCAACTCCCGGCCTCACTGCGGATCCATCCGGTCTTTCATGTCTCCAGGATAAAACCGCATCACACCTCGCCCCTCTGTGCACCCGGTCCAGCGCCGCCTCCTGCCCGTATTATCGACGGGGAGCCGGCTTGGACAATTCGCCGGCTCTTGGACGTCCGTCGAATGGGCCGGGGTTTCCAGTATTTGGTGGACTGGGAGGGGTATGGACCCGAAGAATGCTCCTGGGTGAAGAGGAGCTTCATGCTGGACCCGGCCCTCCTGGCCGATTTCTATCGTCGCCACCCGGACAAGCCTGGTCGGGCGCCAGGAGGCGCCCGTTGAGGGGGGGGTCCTGTTGTGTGGGCCGCTGAAGAGGAGGTACTGCTGGCCCACCACCAGAAGGCGCCCTGCCTGAAGTGCGGGCTTCAGGCACGAGAGGGCGCTGCCACCTCAGGAACAAGCCGTGGTGACAGCTGTCACCCATCATCCGTGACAGCTGTCACTAATCATCACATCTGGTATAAAAGCAGGAAGACGCCTCCACCAAACTGCCGAGATCAATCAATCAATCAATCAACTTTTTTTTTATATAGCGCCAAATCACAACAAACAGTTGCCCCAAGGCGCTTTATATTGTAAGGCAAGGCCATACAATAATTATGAAAAACCCCAACGGTCAAAACGACCCCCTGTGAGCAAGCACTTGGCTACAGTGGGAAGGAAAAACTCCCTTTTAACAGGAAGAAACCTCCAGCAGAACCAGGCTCAGGGAGGGGCAGTCTTCTGCTGAGACTGGTTGGGGCTGAGGGAAAGAACCAGGAAAAAGACATGCTGTGGAGGGGGGCAGAGATCGATCACTAATGATTAAATGCAGAGTGATGCATACAGAGCAAAAAGAGAAAGAAACAGTGCATCATGGGAACCCCCCCACAGTCTACGTCTAAAGCAGCATAACCAAGGGATGGTCCAGGGTCACCTGATCCAGCCCTAACTATAAGCCTTAGCGAAAAGGAAAGTTTTAAGCCTAATCTTAAAAGTAGAGAGGGTATCTGTCTCCCTGATCTGAATTGGGAGCTGGTTCCACAGGAGAGGAGCCTGAAAGCTGAAGGCTCTGCCTCCCATTCTACTCTTACAAACCCTAGGAACTACAAGTAAGCCTGCAGTCTGAGAGCGAAGCGCTCTAATGGGGTAATATGGTACTACGAGGTCCCTAAGATAAGATGGGACCTGATTATTCAAAACCTTATAAGTAAGAAGAAGAATTTTAAATTCTATTCTAGAATTAACAGGAAGCCAATGAAGAGAGGCCAACACGGGTGAGATATGCTCTCTCCTGCTAGTCCCCGTCAGTACTCTAGCTGCAGCATTTTGAATTAACTGAAGGCTTAATTGATGATTAAGCCTTCAGAAGATGATGATCTGAAGATGATATCTCCAGATGAGATATCATCTTCATCTGGAGGTAATACTCTCAGCCTTTTTGTGAGATTTATAAATCTGTTATTGTGAGTGTCTGCAGGAGAACCGGTCGTTTTTGCGGAGGCTGTGCAAGACGGCGCTCCTTTTCATCTGAGACCGCTGCAACGTGTTGAGTGAGAGGTGGAGGTGGCATTCCCACCATTGTTACTGGGTGTTCACACACCCACCCTTTGACTGTCTTTTGCTTTCTGCCAGCAGTACCAGATCCGACACGCCGGGAAGGTGGCCACCTGGGGACTCCGGGACTTGGCGGCTCCAGTATTCCTCGGGTTCAGGTGGCGGTGGAAATCGTGTGGTTCCGGTTCGTTTCCAGACGGGCGTCTCCTATCGTCGAGCCTGCCCACACGACACCTTTATTAATTGACTGTTGCACATTCTGAATCTGCTGTGTTTGGTTGTGACATTCACAACAGTAAAGTGTTATAATTTGACTCCTTCCATTGTCCGTTCATTTACGCCCCCTGTTGTGGGTCCGTGTCACTACACTTTCCCAACAAGGTCAAGATGAATGGCTCTTTAAACATGAAATATACCAGAACATTACACAAATGGCTGTAATTAATTTTAAGCTTCTGAATGATGATTTGGCATAAATATGGGTCAACTGGAGAAACATTGGTGGTACTTATTTTTCAATGACTACATGGAATGTATCACATGTATTTGCTACAATGAAATACATGCAGTTGAAGAAAAGCGCTTGGATGTTTGTAAGCGAGGTACATGCAAATGTATGGCTTCAACCCTAAGTGATGCAAACTGTATGCATTTCTACCACGTTATATTAACTCTTTTTAAATTATGTATTAAAACTTCAGCATGCAATAATAATCACATAAAGATCTATACTAGATAAAGCTGAGATATACATATGTTACAGTTGTATTATTTCATGAATTTTGGTCTGGAAACTTGTGGTATCAGTGCATAAATGTTCTTTAGTTGTTTAAAGTGTTCTCATATCTCTCTTTAGTAATGAAGCTTCCTACCTGGCAGAGGTGTTTGGACCCTTTTGGATGATAAAAGTTTACCGCTATGAATTCCAGAAAGCGACCTGCTGCTTCTGCTGTCCCGAGGAAGAGGAAGGTTTGGACTGAAGACACTATAATCAGATATTTTCCTGTTCTGACCACACAAAATTAAAACCTAAGAAATCCTAAAACTCTGAGGCAACACTCAAAAAATGGCTCAATGGATGAACTCAATTCAATTATGTGCAGGATTTCCATCTAATAAATATATGTAGTCCCAACTCAAATAAAGCACATTCATGCAAGCCAATGTAATTTAATTTAGTTGAGACTACATATATTTATTAGATGGAAATCCAATCCAATGAGTCAGTTTTTTGAGTGTATCACTCAAACAAATGAGTCATTGGATGAACGCAATTCAATTATGTGCAGGATTTCCATCTAATAAATATATGTAGCCCAAACTCAAATAAAACACATTCATGCAAGACAATGTAATTTAATTTAAATCCAATCAAATCAATTTTATTTATATAGCGCCAAATCACAACAAACAGTTGCCCCAAGGCGCTTTATATTGTAAGGCAAGGCCATACAATAATTACGGAAAAACCCCAACGGTCAAAACGACCCCCTGTGAGCAAGCACTTGGCGACAGTGGGAAGGAAAAACTCCCTCTTAACAGGAAGAAACCTCCAGCAGAACCAGCCTCAGGGAGGGGCAGTCCTCTGCTGGGACTGGTTGGGGCTGAGGGAGAGAACCAGGACAAAGACATGCTGTGGAGGGGAGCAGAGATCAATCACCAATGATTAAATGCAGAGTGGTGCATACAGAGAAAAAAGAGAAAGAAACACTCAGTGCATCATGGGAACCCCCCAGCAGTCTAGGTCTATAGCAGCATAACTAAGGGATGGTTCAGGGTCACCTGATCCAGCGCCTAACTATAAGCTTTAGCAAAAAGGAAAGTTTTAAGCCTAATCTTAAAAGTAGAGAGGGTGTCTGTCTCCCTGATCTGAATTGGGAGCTGGTTCCACAGGAGAGGAGCCTGAAAGCTGAAGGCTCTGCCTCCCATTCTACTCTTACAAACCCTAGGAACTACAAGTAAGCCTGCAGTCTGAGAGCGAAGCGAAGGTACTATGAGGTCCCTAAGATAAGATGGGACCTGATTATTCAAAACCTTATAAGTAAGAAGAAGAATTTTAAATTCTATTCTAGAATTAACAGGAAGCCAATGAAGAGAGGCCAATATGGGTGAGCTATGCTCTCTCCTTCTAGTCCCTCTCAGTACTCTAGCTGCAGCATTTTGAATTAACTGAAGGCTTTTCAGGGAACTTTTAGGACAACCTGATAATAATGAATTACAGTAGTCCGGAAATAAATGCATGAATTAGTTTTTCAGCATCACTCTGAGACAAGACCTTTCTAATTTTAGAGATATTGCACAAATGCAAAAAAGCAGTCCTACATATTTGTTTAATATGCGCATTGAATGACGTATCCTGATCAAAAATGACTCAAGATTTCTCACAGTATTACTAGAGGTCAGGGTAATGCCATCCAGAGTAAGGATCTGGTTAGACACCATGTTTCTAAGATTTGTGGGGCCAAGTACAATAACTTCAGTTTTATCTGAGTTTAAAAGCAGGAAATCAGAGGTCATCCATGTCTTTATGTCTGTAAGACAATCCTGCAGTTTAGCTAATTGGTGTGTGTCCTCTGGCTTCATGGATAGATGATAAAGCTGGGTATCATCTGCGTAACAATGAAAATTTAAGCAATGCTGTCTAATAATACTGCCTAAGGGAAGCATGTATAAAGTGAATAAAATTGGTCCTAGCACAGAACCTTGTGGAACTCCATAATTAACCTTAGTCTGTGAAGAAGATTCCCCATTTACATGAACAAATTGTAATCTATTAGATAAATATGATTCAAACCACCGCAGCGCAGTGCCTTTAATACCTATGGCATGCTCTAATCTCTGTAATAAAATTTTATGGTCAACAGTATCAAAAGCAGCACTGAGGCCTAACAGAACAAGCACAGAGATGAGTCCACTGTCTAAGGCCATAAGAAGATCATTTGTAACCTTCACTAATGCTGTTTCTGTCTTCAAATAGACCATTCCTCTGCAGATGATCAGTTAGCTGTTTTACAACTACCCTTTCAAGAATTTTTGAGAGAAAAGGAAGGTTGGAGATTGGCCTATAATTAGCTAAGATAGCTGGGTCAAGCTTTTTAAGCAATGGTTTAATTACTGCCACCATTTAGTTGGGACTATATATATATTAGATGGAAATCCAATCCAATGAGTCAGTTTTTTGAGTGCACAAACAAATGAGTCATTGGGTGAACGCAATTCAATTATGGGCAGGATTTCTATCTAATAAATATATGTAGCCCCAAATCAAATAAAGCACATTCATGCAAGACAATGTAAGTTAATTTAGTTGGGAGTATATATATATTAGATGGAAATCCAATCCAATGAGTCAGTTTTTGAGTGTATCACTTAAACAAATGAGTCATTGGATGAGCGCAGTTCAGTTATGGAAAGGATTTCCATCTAATAAATATATGTAGTCCCAACTAAATTAAATTATGTTTCATGGATGTGCTTTATTTGAGTGAGGCATGGAAATCCTGCTCATAACTGAACTGAGTTCATCCAGTGCATCAGTCTATACAGACCTTGAGTTGGGCCCCAATCTCACGTTCACCATGTGCACAGAGGAGCACGTGTACGATGTTCTCATCACTGTGCTGTAGATAAATTAACATCTCATTCATGTGATCATATGGGACTTCTCTCAAATATTTACTCAGCCTGGTTAGTTAATTAGGGGTTTGAATCAACACTGCCCTTTAACCAGCTGCTCATTAAGGAGCCACATATTACACATCCGACATGTGTAATTATCCTCCTGCTATTTGGAACCAGACTTCATTAGCCTTAGGTTATTTTTACATTTTTTTTAGAAAGTACTACACGCTCCTTGGATATGATTTCTTCGGGTAACTTGGGCTTTGATTTGTGTTGTTTTATCATCATCAGTCATCATGACATGTTTTGGCATTTTGAACCAGATTTACTTGATCATTGTGTCTTTTGTGAAAGAAAAGGAAGCGTGTGAATTTCTCCCAACAGATTGTTTGTGTCCTGATCCCCAGTTTGCAAATATTTTCCCTCCTTTGGTTCTTTAGCCTCATTATGTAAGTGTTCATCATAGAGTGGAATTTGGTCTTTGCATTCAATAGTGATAATGGCTACATTTGAACTACAGTGTTGGTCTGTTTGTGACACCCACGCCTGCCTCGTTTGGGTGCCATCCCAGGACCCAAGGTGATTCTGTAGTAGGGTGCATGCGGCCCATGTGGCAGCAGTGCATGTTCCCAGACTTGACCTATTTGTGCACTGATTCTAGTGTCTCTTTGCCAGCTAACATGGGGATGGCAGCACTGGAGGTTACACGTGTGCACGTGGTTTGTTGTATATGGTAGTGTTATACTATGCTGTAGACGTACTGCAGTGCCCATGCTGCTGCCTTCACCGTAACTCAGAAAAATGTTTTGTGTTGTAATTGATTAATCAACTATTGGTCAACTATTAACCTAATCGACAACTATTTTGATAATCGATTAATTGTTTGGGTCATGTTTTACTAGAAATATCCAAATTCTTTGATTTCAGCTTCTTGAAAGTGAATATTTTTACTTTCTTCCAGGATTATTTATTTTATGGACTTAATAACTAATCAACTAATAGAGAAACAAATCTGTTGATTAAATGATTGTGAAAATAAATGTTTTTTGCAGCCCCAGTAATCTGTATGATACAAGGAATTCAGATTTGTTGGATATTAGCTGAGATAAGTTTAAATTTTTTCAGGTGAAGAGGAGTTTGTGGTTGACGAAGACGACAAAGGCTGTCAGAAGGTTATCCACAACGAGAACCTGAGAGTGGCTTACAGCTACTTCTTCTTCCATTTTGTCTTCTTCTTGGCTTCCCTGTACGTCATGATGACCCTCACCAACTGGTTCAGGTTTGTCATCGACTGCTGGGTCTTTGTCCTTGGTTGTGCCAGAAGTAGTTCTGAGATGAATGGTGTTGTCCTCTGGCAGTTATGAGTCAGCAGTGCTGGAGACGACATTCACCCACGGCAGCTGGTCCACATTCTGGGTGAAGATGACGTCCTGTTGGGCCTGTGTCATCCTGTACCTTTGGCTGCTGCTTGGACCCCTGTGCAGCTGTCAGGCTGAATCCAGACCTCGCCGCTCACGCATCAAACGCCGCCCAGCGTCCTCCCGTCATGTCACTGTCAGCGTCTGACCCTTTGTGTCATAGGCCAGGCAGGAGGGAGGCTCACCGAGCACCACATGGACATGAGGTCAGATGACTCTGAGCTTCCCTGCTGTTCCCCACAGGAGACGGGAGGTCGTCAGAGTCACAAGTCAAAGAGTCAGTGCTGTGAGAGTGACAGCACTGAGAGAATGTCCTGATGACAATTGAAGAACTCAATGATGTCATAGGCTGACATCATAGGCCACTAACAAGGACAAGTGTGGTTTGGAGACTTATTTGCAGACTAAATTGCCAAAAGGATTAGGATTAGGTGTTAAATTGGTGCATTTTGTACATATGTGAGGGACAAGGGACAGCTGTCTCCTGTGCATAGGTAGCTGTGCACAGTGGTGGAATGAACAGACAACCGGCTGTACCCCGGGAGAATGCACAGCTGTGTGCGCTCTGTGCGTACAGTTGTTTGTGTGTGTGTTCACTGGCAGAACGCACACGTGGCATGCACAGATGTGCATGCATCATCCCACATAGACCCCGGCACATCACTGACTGTAATTATGATGAATTGTTGCAACACATTTATTCTTAAAGAAATAAACCGTTAAAATCTTTAAATATACCCGATGTTTATGATAAATTATTTTTCTTTATTCTGTGTATGAGGAGGCTGCGGTCACAAAATACAGATGCAGTCAGCACCCGCTAATATCCTTTTGACCTTTATAAGACATGTTACGTGTGCGAACCTTCTCTATTTGCGTGTTCCCTCCCTGAATTTTGTGCTCTCATGTGGACAAGCCCCAAATTGGCTATTCATAAACGCAGCTGTGCTAAATGGTCAATATGTGCTATTGTGTGCATTTGAAAGATGCAATCCTCAGTACATTCTGGTTGTAAATCAGCATGCAGGTATATTTGTGAGTGCAATGATGTTTGTGCATGTTTTTAAACACAAACCTTTAGTACATGAAGACCTTTGTGCTTTAATAATTATGACAAAATTCCAGCTTGGGCAAATTCACACCAGTAATGTCCAACAAAGGAGCTTTCATTCTTGGAGCATTGGAGCATATAGATTTCTAATTGATTTCTCAAACAGAGTGACATTTTCAGACTCCAGTGAGCATCGTGTGCCGTGCAATGATCTAAAAGTCTAAAAGTGTTTAACCCTGACATTACCGTCTGCATGCAAGGTTTTCATATTGTGAGTCATTTCACTCCCAAAATATGTCCAACGCAAGAGTAATCCAACATTCCTGAC
This sequence comes from Thalassophryne amazonica, assembly GCF_902500255.1. Taxonomy (NCBI): domain Eukaryota; kingdom Metazoa; phylum Chordata; class Actinopteri; order Batrachoidiformes; family Batrachoididae; genus Thalassophryne; species Thalassophryne amazonica. Next base: position 131,391,773 of record NC_047104.1, read on the forward strand.
ATCTGCCAATCGGGATCCGGATCACCTCCAAAATTCAGTGGAGTCTTCCATGTCCTAATATCTATCTGTGGTGCAAATTTGGTGAGAATTCATGAAGTAGTTTTGGCGTAATCCTTCAAAGCCCATATAAGTGAACTCTTGATCTGGATCCGGATCACCTCCAAAGTTAATGGAGTCTTCCATGGCCTAATATCTATATGAGGGGCAAATTTCATGAAAATCCATGCAGTGGTTTTGACGTAATCCTGCTAACCGACAGACAGACAGATAAATAAACACCAATCATTTTATTACATCCTTGGCGGATGTAACAATGATAATTCAGTCAATAATTACTGTCATTGCAAATAATTTTATTTCAAACACATGAAAATGGCATTTTCAAAAACTATCACATGAAATTTCTTCTTGGTAAAGGTTGATGCAACAAAAACACACACTTGAGTATATGATCAAATTTGTATTCCTAATGTCCCTGATCCAATCAAATTCATGCACTATGAACAGAGGTGTTTGGATAACGTTCTTTACCTTAGTGACTTACAGATTTCTTGGTAAACTCGAGCCGGTCTCATTGACACTTCTGGTGTGATAGTCAGTGGTGCCGTGTGCATCAGGCAAAATTCCTCTTGAGGAATATGAGGAGATTGCAGCGGTGAAAGTGGTGCTCTACAAACTGAAGAACCCAACAAACTCGCACTGTATCTAATGTTTTGGGCTGATCAGGTTCCATTTCCCTAAAAGCAGCTGAAAACTGAGATGTTTGTAGAATCACACTTATGGAGCTCATTACATTAGAGGTACTTCCCAAAAGCACCGCAGCTTAAAAGGCTGATTAAAAGAACTGCAGATTGACTCCCCTCTGACCACTGACAAAAACATAAGTGTTTTTAGAGGCTCAAGAGTCTACAGGAGTAAAGAAAAAAAAAAAAAAAAAAAGGATTTATCATTTAAGTTAGACTTAGACCCCATTCCTACCAGGCTGCTCAAGCAAGCCCTACCATTAATTAATGCTTCGATCTTAAATATGATCAATCTGTCTTTATTAGTTGGCTATGTACCACAGGCTTTTAAGGTGGCAGTAATTAAACCATTACTTAAAAAGCCATCACTTGACCCAGCTATCTTAGCTAATTATAGGCCAATCTCCAACCTTCCTTTTCTTTCAAAAATTCTTGAAAGGGTAGTTGTAAAACAGCTAACTGATCATCTGCAGAGGAATGGTCTATTTGAAGAGTTTGTCAGGTTTTAGAATTCATCATAGTACAGAAACAGCATTAGTGAAGGTTACAAATGATCTTCTTATGGCCTCAGACAGTGGACTCATCTCTGTGCTTGTCCTGTTAGACCTCAGTGCTGCTTTTGATACTGTTGACCATAAAATTTTATCCATGAAGCCAGAGGACACACACCAATTAGTTAAACTGCAGGAATGTCTTACATACATAAAGACATGGATGACCTCTATTTTCCTGCTTTTAAATTCAGATAAAACTGAAGTTATTGTACTTGGCCCCACAAATCTTAGAAACATGGTGTCTAACCAGATCTTTACTCTGGATGGCATTACCCTGACCTCTAGTAATACTGTGGGAAATCTTGGAGTCATTTTTGATCAGGATATGTCCTTCAATGCGCATATTAAGCAAATATGTAGGACTGCTTTTTTGCATTTGCGCAATATTTCTAAAATTAGAAAGGTCTTGTCTCAGAGTGATGCTGAAAAACTAATTCATGCATTTATTTCCTCTAGGCTGGACTATTGTAATTCATTATTATCAGGTTGTCCTAAAAGTTCCCTGAAAAGCCTTCAGTTAATTCAAAATGCTGCAGCTAGAGTACTGACGGGGACTAGAAGGAGAGAGCATATCTCACCCATATTGGCCTCTCTTCATTGGCTTCCTGTTAATTCTAGAACAGAATTTAAAATTCTTCTTCTTACTTATAAGGTTTTGAATAATCAGGTCCCATCTTATCTTAGGGACCTCTTAGTACCATATCACCCCAATAGAGTGCTTCGCTCTCAGACTGCAGGCTTACTTGTAGTTCCTAGGGTTTTAAGAGTAGAATGGGAGGCAGAGCCTTCAGCTTTCAGGCTCCTCTCCTGTGGAACCAGCTCCCAATTCAGATCAGGGAGACAGACACCCTCTCTACTTTTAAGATTAGGCTTAAAACTTTCCTTTTTGCTAAAGCTTATAGTTAGGCCCTTAGTTATGCTGGTATAGACTTAGACTGCTGGGGGGTTCCCATGATGCACTGAGTGTTTCTTTCTCGTTTTGCTTTGTATGCACCACTCTGCATTTAATCATTGGTGATTGATCCCTGCTCTCTTCCACAGCATGTCTTTTTCTTGATTCTCTCCCCTCAGCCCCAACCAAGTCAAGTCAAGTCAAGTCAGCTTTATTGTCATTTCTACAATACATCACAGACATATTGAGAACTGAAATACCTGATCTCTGGACTCCCTGACCTCACAAAAGAAGGTATTTAAGAAATATAATAACTAAGTATAAATATCAAGTGTAGAGATCTAACAGCTGTAAAAAAAAAAAAAAAAAAGTTGTAATAGTGTAATTGTAACAAAATTATACAAAAGGTAAATTGTAAACAAACAAATACTTGTAGTGCAAAGTGGCAGGACAACATTCAGCAGTAATGGGTATGTGCAAATTCCATGACCAGAGCAAGAATATATACCAGTCCCAGCAGAAGACTGCTCCTCCCTGAGCCTGGTTCTGCTGGAGGTTTCTTCCTGTTAAAAGGGAGATTTTCCTTCCCACTGTCGCCAAGTGCTTGCTCACAGGAGGTAGTTTTGACTGTTGGGGTTTTTCTGTAATTATTGTATGGCTTTTGCCTTACAATAAAAAGGCGCCTTGGGGCAACTGTTTGTTGTGATTTGGCGCTATATAAATAAAATTGATGATTGATTGAGTTGAAACCTTTATCGGTACCAGTAATGAGCTGAGGTGTTTTTATGATATAGATATAAGGAAAATGATAAATTTAATACAGATGTTGTATTTTACAATCTATTGATGTTCCTCTTCATATGCACATTGTTTTCTGTTTCAGTTTCATTAATTTGTTAAATCGGTACATCCAAATGTCCACACTGACTGCTGCCTATGTACAACCCCAATTCCAATGAAGTTGGGACATTCTGTGAAATGTAAATAAAAACAGAATACAATGATTTGCAAATCCTCTTCAACCTATATTCAATTGAATACACCACAAAGACGAGATATTTAACCCCTTAACGCCCGAATTTATATAGCTGTATATAAAAAAAGTTTGTGTTTTTGCCTTTAAGTAGATGGTAAATAATGTTGATTATTAATTTCACTTTTGCACAAAAACTAGATAGTAATATTGGGTATTCTGGTAATGACTTTATGTTGTGTTATAATAATAATGATGGTATGTTGCAAATTTGCGACAACGGGCATACAGGTCAATTTGGTAAGTTGCATATTTGAGTCAGAGATTGTAGCATATATGCGTTGATGGGCGTTAAGGGGTTAATGTTCAAACTGATAGACCTTTTTGTTTTTGCGCAAAAATTTGCTCATTTAGAAATGGATGCCTGCAACACATTTCAAAAAAGTTGGGACGGGGCAACAAAAGACTGGGAAAGTTGATGAATGCTCAAAGAACACCTAACTGGAAACAGATGAGTGTCATGATTGGGTATAAAAGGAGCATCACCAAAAGGCTCAGCCATTCACAAGCAAAGATGAGGTGAGGAACTGCATGAAAAAAATAGTCCAACAGTTTAAAGTAGACCTGCATTGAAATAAATGTGGTCAGATCTCAGAAAGAAATAGCTGATATGTATTTATTAGACCCTTATGAATGCAGTAAAGTAAATCTGCAAGCCCAAATTTGTAATTCAGCGGAAAAATCTTCATTTAAAAATGACAAATTTGCAGCTAAAATTTGGCCCTCAGCGAAAACTGTTTGTACATCCGTGACATTGCAGTGACGTCCGGCAGAAGACGGAGCGCTCGTGCCTTCAGTCCGATCCCGCATTGAAACTGATTTTATCTGTTAGTAATGTTACTGTTATACACATCCTGGTTTCAACATCCAAAAGTAAGCAGAAATGAATGTGAGATACAGATCTGCATGCTCAGATCAGCGGCGACATCGACAGCGGGCGACGTTCTTCCCCGACGCCTCGCTCTCTGCCTCCAATGCGCTTACTGAGTCTGCAGGCTCGGTAAACGCTGCAGCGGGCCACTCACATTGCCTGTGTCTGCTGTGCAGCCGGCACCACCTCTCTGTCTACTGAACGGAGGTGCAGCCAACTTGGCACAAGTCCAGAGACTATGCTTGCTGTTTTAATGCGAAGCGGCCGGTGACACCTGTTGCTCGCAAGGACAGACTTCTTGCGGCAAAATCCGCAGCGCAGCACGTCTCGGTAATCAGAGCCACAGAGCTCAATGGCTGCTGAGAGAGGTTTACGTATATCTTTTTAATGACTTGAATTCTTTGTGGGTCCCGCCTCCGTACCCCGGTAACTCCGGTTACCGGTTACTCCGGTAACACCGGAGGCGAAAGACAGTAGATTTTCAATGCAACACCACTCAAACGGGTGTATGGAAAAGTCCCCCAAAATAATTTTCAAGCACAAATAAAAGAAATGTGTACTCACCAAACGTGCCGCAAGACAATATAAGTTTTTAAAAAAGTAGATCCTTTCGTATAAGACAAGAAAAAGGTGCAGATGCAAACTGATGTAAATCCACAAATTACAGTTGGCGCGCACAATGCATGCTGGGATAGGGTCTTCTCTGTGACGTCTCGGTAGCGTCCCGGATGTGATGACAGTTTTGCAGAGGGCTAAATTTTAGCTGTAAATTTGTCATTTTTAAACAAAGATTTCTCTGTTGAATGACAGATCTGGGCTTGCAGATTTACGTTACTACATTCAGAAGGATCTTATGTGTAAATATAAGTCATTTTTTGGTCCAAAGATCTGACTGCATTTATTTCAATGCAGGTCTACTTTAAGAACAATGTTTCTTAACGTTCACTTGCAAGGAATTTAGGGATTCCATCATCTACAGTCCATAATATAATCAGAAGATTCAGAGAAACTGGAGAACTGTCTACACATAAGCAGCAAGGCTGAAAACCAACATTGAATACCCGTGACCTTCGATCCCTCAGGCGGCACTGCATTAACAACTGACATCAATGTGTAAAGGATTTTACCGTGTGGGCTCAGTAACACTTCAGAAAACCATTGTCAGTTAACACAGTTCGTCGCTACATCTACAAGTGCAAGTTAAAACTTTACCATGCAAAGCGAAAGCCATACATCAACAATGTCCAGAAATGCTGCTGCCTTCTCTGGGCCTGAGCTCATTTGAAATGGACAGACGCAAAGTGGAAAAGTGTGCTGTGGTCTGATGAGTCCACATTTCAAATTGTTTTTGGAAATCATGTACGTCGTGTAAAGACCATCCAGATTGTTACCGGCGCATAGTTCATAAACCAGCATCTGTGATGGTATGGGGGTGTGGTAGTGCCCATGGCACGGGCAACTTACACATCTGTGATGGCACCATCAATGCTGAAAGGTACATCCAGGTTTTGGAGCAACACATGCTGCCATCCAGGCAATGTCGTTTTCAGGGACGTCCCTGCTTATTTCAGCAAGACAATGCCAAGCCACATTCTGCACGTGTTACAACAGAGTGGCTTCATAGTAAAAGAGTGCGGATACTACACTGGCCTGCCTGCAGTCCAGACCTGTCGCAAGAATGGGAAAGAGTTCCACTTACAAAGCTTCAACAATTAGTGTGCTCAGTTTCCAAATGCTTATTGAGTGTTGTTAGAAGGAAAGGTGATGTAACACAGTAAACATACCACTGTCCCAGCTTTTTTGAAACATGTTGCAGGCATCCATTTCAAAATGAGCAAATATTTGCACAAAAACAATAAAGTTTATCAGTTTGAACATTAAATATCTTGTCTTTGTGGTGTATTCAATTTAATATAGGTTGAAGAGGATTTGCAAATCATTGTATTCTGTTTTTATTTACATTTTACACAACGTCCCAGCTTCATTGGAATTGGGGTTGTATTATTGTCTTTTCAGTGGACAACGATGATACAACATTGTCTTTAAATTTATGAAACATGTTTTCACTGAGGTGTAATTGTCATAATGCATTCATTCATTCACTTTCTGCCACTTATCTGGGTCTGACAGTTGACCTGTAGCTCATCCCGCACTTCTCTGTCCTTGGCCAAGTCTTCTCATCCCAGGGCATTCATTCCGAAGCCAACTGGGAAATATAATCTCTCCAGCATCTCCGGGTTCTTCACCAGGGCCTCCTCCCAGTTGGATGTTCCTGAAAGACCTCCCTAGGGAAATGACGAGGAGGCTTCCCTGGTCCCTCCCAGATATTTGAGCTTCTCAGTGTGTCCCTGAATCTGAGCCCAGACACTTGATGGAGGAATCTCATTTCGGGTGTTTGTATCCACGGCCTTGTTCCTCAGTAAACAATGAGACATTTTTGATGCAACTACTTGTTGTTGAGACAGTTTTATTTTATTTCCTTTTATTATTTTGCATTTGTAATTGTTTTATGCTTTTGCTGATGTTCTAATTTGGATGGAATGTGGCCCCTGTCAGTCACCGTACTGTGGTCTGCAGAGAATAGACTGAGGAAGGGGAAACATCCAGTGGGTGGTGGTTCTGTGGGAGAAAATAACTTGTTGATGGCGGAGGCCAGAGAAGAAAAGAAGAATTAACAGGCTGGTTTGAGGTGATAAAAGGCACCAATACCTCAATGATCCATTCGTTATAAGCACAGTGTGCAAAAGAGCATCTCTGAGCAACAACACATCAAAATCTGAAGTACCGCCGCTGTCAAATTGAGGCAACATTGAGCACTGGCTCAACAAACCAGCACAATGGAAAATTGGAAAAAAAAAAGTTGTCTGGTGTGGTGAGTGTCAGTTTATGCTTCTGACTACAATCTGTGTTTGGTGTAAACAGCATGAAAGCACAGCTCCAAAGCTGCTTTGTAGCAGCAATCCAGGCATCATGTCTGTAAGGACCAAAATCTCTGAGGAATGTTTCCGGCACCTTGATCAATCTATGACTAAAAGATTTAAGGCAGTTAAAGCAAAGCAAATGGTGTCCAACCCCGGGCCAAGATGTCCCTAATAAAGTGGTCAGTGACTGTATGTTGATATAGAGGTAAAATAGAAGCAAACCAGAGCACCGCGCTCATAGAGTGCAAACCTCCGCCAACACTAGTTCCCAATTCCACAAATTTTTACCTTGGAAAAAATTTTCAAGGTCAAAGTCCTGTTAGAAGTGGCTTTTCATAAGCTAAAATATAATACGAAATATAGATCAAAAGAGCTTTTTAATGTTAAAAAGAATCAAATATCCGCAAAATTTTCAATAGGGATCAAACCTTCAATTTCAATGTTCAATTTATTTTCAGTTATATAGCGCCAAATCACAACAGAGTTGCCTCAAGACGCGTCACACAAGCAAGGTCTAACCTTACTAACCCCTAGAGCAACAGTGGTAAGGAAAAACTCCCTCTGAGGAAGAAACCTCAAGCAGACAAAGACTCAAAGGGGTGACCCTCTGCTTGGGCCATGCTACAGACATAAATTACAGAACAATTCACAAAACAAATATACAGGAAATGTTGTTGGTGCATAGGACAGGAGGGTCTCAAGCACAAATGCAACTCCCATCTCTGGATGGAGCTGCACCTTAAACGGAGAGAGAAAAAAAAAAAAGAATCAGGCATCAGAAAGACAAGAAATACTGTATAATTTGTCAGCATTAAACAAGAAAATACAGGAAATACTAAGGTGATTGCCAGCCATTAGCCCTAAGCTTCACTAAAAGGCCACGGCATGGTCCGTTTCCTAATAAATTGAATTAAAAGAGTAAAAAGCGTACAACTACTGTATACTATACCAGTATGCTAGCCATATGAAAGGGAAAATAAGTGCGTCTTATGTCTGGACTTGAAAGTCTTCACAGAATCTGATTGTTTTATTGATGCAGGGAGATCATTCCACAGAACAGGGGCACGATAAGAGAAAGCTCTATGACCTGCAGACTTCTTACTCCCCCTATTGACACTAAGTAGTCCTGCACCCTGAGAACGTAAAGCCCGGGCCGGTATGTAAGGTTTAATTAGGTAAGCTAGGTAGGGAGGTGCCAGTCCATGAACAATTTTATAGGCTAGTACCAGAACCTTAAGATCTGATCTCACTGGGACAGGAACTCAGTGAAGAGATGCCAAAATAGGTGTAATGAGGTTGAACTTTATGTTTGTGTCAAAAGTCTGGCTACAGAATTTTGAGCCAATTGGAGAGCCCTAATGCTGGACTGTGGTAAATGAGAAAATAGAACATTGCAGTCGTCCAATCTCGAAGAGATAAAGGCATGAATCAGGGTCTCAGCATCAGCCATAGACAGGATGGGACGAACCTTCCCTATATTTCGCAGGTGGAAGAAAGCAGTCCTTGTGATGTTTCTAATGAGGAGGTCAAAGGACAATGTAGGATCAAAAATTACCCCAAGGTTCCTCACTTTGTCAGTGTGATGTATGACACACGAGTCTAGGCTAAGCATTAACTGGGCAAATTGATGCCGATGTCTCACTGGACCAAGAACCATCATTTTAGTCTTATCAGAGTTTAAAAGTAGGATGTTGCTAGTCATCCATCTTCTCACTGATGCAAGGCAATCTTCTAAGGATTTTATGTGAATGAGATTACCAGCAGTTATCGGCATGTATAACTGAGTATCATCAGCATAGCAGTGAAAGGTAACCCCAAAACGCCACAATATGTGCACAAGGGGTGCTGTATAAAGGGAGAAAAGCAGGGGCCTAAGACGGACCCCTGTGGAACCCCAAATTTCATGTCACTAAGGTCAGAGGTAGTGTTACTGTACAAAACACAGTGAGAACAACTGGTCAAGTATGACGTCAGCCATGCAAGGGCACTCCCAGTAATCTCAAAATGATTTTCCAGCCTATAAAGTAGAATATGATGATCCACGGTATCAAATCAATCTAACAGCAACAGAACCGTAGTGGCGTCCAAATCCACTGCAAGCAGAAGGTCATTCACCACTTCAGTGAGAGCCGTCTCTGTGGAGTGATATTTTCTAAAAGCAGACTGCAGTGGCTCAAAGAGATTATTCTCAGTAAGATATTCCACGAGCTGCCGTGACACCACTTTTTCCAGAATTTTAGACCAAAATGATAGATTTGATATCGGCTGATAGTTTTTCACTGGGGTCAAGATTAGGTCACACTGAAATAAATGTGGTCAGATTTCAGAAAAGAAATAGCTGATATGTATTTATAAGACCCTTGTGAATGCAGTAAAGTAAATCTGTAAGCCCAAATTTCTAATTCAGCGGAGAAATATTTGTTTAAAAATGACAAATTTGCAGCTAACATTTAGCCCTCTGTGAAAACAGTTTGTACAGCCGGATCATTTCCATGACGTCGGTGACAAGACGACGCGTTCCCGCCTTCGGTCCGATCCTGCACTGAAATTGATTTTATCTCTTAGTAATGTTACTGTTATACACATCCTGGTTTCAACATCCAAAAGTAAGCTGCAATGAATGTGAGATACAGCTCTGCTTGCTCAGATCCGGGGATCAGATCAGCAGCGGTATCGACAGCGGGCGACATTATTCCCCGACGCCTCGCTCTCACTGCCCCCGATACGCTTACAGAGTGCATGAGCTCGTTAAATTCCGCCGCGGCACTCACCCCCGTGTCTGCTGTGCAGCCAGTACCACCTCTCTGTCTACTGAATGGAGTTGCAGCCAACTTGGCACAAGTCCAGAGACTACGCTCGCCGTTTTAATGCAGTGCGCGCGGTGACACCTGTTGCTCACAAGGACAGACTTCTTGCTGCAAAATCCGCAGCAACGCACGTCTCGGTAATCAGAGCTGCGGAGCTCCGTGGCCACTGAGAGAGGTTTATATATTTTTAATGACTTGAATTCGTTGCGGGTCTCGCCTCTGTAGCCCGCGACGGTACACCGGAGGTGAAAGACAGTAGATTTTCAATGCGACACCACTCAATCAAACGGGCGTATGAAAAAGTCCACAAAAATAATTTTCAAGCACAAATAAAAAATGTGTACTCACCAAATATACCGCAAGACAATATGAAGTTTTAAAAAGCAGATCCTTCCATATAAGACAAGAAAAAGGTGCAGATGCAAACTGACGTAAATCCACAAATTACAGTTGGCGCGGGCAATGCATGCTGGGAGAGGGTCTAAATGTTAGCTGTAAATTTGTCATTTTCAAATGAAGATTTCTCCGTTGAATGACAGATCTGGGTTTGCAGATTTACTTTACTACATTCAGAAGGATCTTATGTGTAAATATAAGTCATTTTTTGGTCCAAAGATCTGACTGCATTTATTTCAGTGCAGGTCTACTTTAAACGGTTTTGTTGGTCTAGGATCAAATAAACAGGGATCAGATGCAGATCAGTCTGTTTATTGAGAGTGCCAGTTTGCACGTCACTGTCACAAATGAGAGTGACTGAGGCACTTTTGATTGAGATATAATGCAAAATATACACTAAATGGGCTTTTCAATATTAAATTCAAATGTCCACAAAATCCACAGTCTGGATCAGATCCATATCAAACTTTGTGAGTCGATAAAGGATACCGTTCTACATAATGCTTTTTTTATGTTACGAAGTTTGGAAAATTTATTCAATGTTAAAGATAGTGATATTTCCAACTTTCCAAGATTCTTCCTGACTTTGCCCTTTGCCCTTGAAAATTAAATCAGTTCTTGCCTATCAGGACATGAATCCTCAGTAAAAATTTCATAATGATATATGAAAAATTGTGGGCTCCAGGCTGTTCACATTCAAACAGACAAACAAAAACGGGCGAGAACAAGGCCCCCTCCAACTTCGTTGGCAGAGGTAACAAACACTGCTGTCTTTCTGTGTGGTTTGTTAAATGATGGCTAAAATAAAACAATGAAACAAGTGGAATAAACTTAAAATCCAAAGTGTGCTGCAAACAGGTTGTGTGAACTTTATCAGCCATGCAGGTTCAAACAAACTCTTTTGGCACGTTTGACTGAGGTTTCACAAATTTTTGACATAAATGCAGAAAACAGTTGCTGATTAGCAGCTCAAATGGTGTTTTAGTCAATGTGTGCTATGAGCAAATCAGTGCCACACAGTAAAATACTGTACATGTTATAACACAAAGCAAATCTTATTAATCACATAATAAAAATGAATACCATGACTAAAAAAAACAAACAAAAAACATGTAACACAACCAATGTGCTGCACTTAAAGCTTATTTTTTTAATACATAAATATGTTGTGAAGCATTATTTTTCTGTGAAGCAAAAGAAAAATCCACTTCCAAATCCTGTCTTACAGCCAGACACTTCCAGGACAATTTTTTTCACCTGCGTTGTGTAATTTAGAAATTTCTCTGCATATATAGATAAAGATGTGTATCTTCCCATGGCACAGCAGCTTCACTGGAGATCTGTGCTTTCTGAGTGCTCTCTAGTTGATGATCCAGAAAAATTCTGAAGCATCTGGCTGATGCTTGAAAACCGAGTAACAGTGGAGATGAAGCACACTGTCATAGGAACCGAAGATGTTAGCAACTTCTCAGATGATCTGCAGTCAGTAAGTGTTCCTGCTCATAAAGGAGACAGAAGTACATGAAGATGTGCACATGGTGCAGAATGGAGGAAAAGCTAATGTGACTTGACACTACGTGTTTGTACCACTGTGCTAAAATATTCTCAGTGCTTTTTAGTGCAGCGGATAACTGGAAAAATCTTTCAAATGGTGATGCAAGCACTAACTTTGGCACAAATACACCTTTAGACATTACCCTTTTGAAAAGGCACTTGAATTTTCAACAGGGAGCCAGGTTGGGGGGGGGGGGGGGGGGGGGTCCACTGGAAGAATTACAAAGGTGTCAAAATTAAAAGATGCTCCAATCATATTGAAAACTATAACACATTATTTGTCTAATCACACAGATTCCAAAAAGGTATAGTTTGGACTATCTGTGACTGAATGTTATGGAATTATGGGGTAAAAACAGCAAGAATGGTGACAAAGTTCAATTTGAGTTTGTACAAAGGTATAAAATTAAAGTTGCTCTAATTTTGCAAATTATTGGTTGAGTTAATAGGGTTTTAAAAAAGAATAGTTTGCACCATGTGTCATGCTTAGTTATTATGTTACAGGGTAACATATGTCACATGTCATAGAATCCAATGGATGTTGACCTTGTTTGACCTTTACTTTGGAGACCAAGCATTCAACACTGTCAAAACTATTCCATTTATTAATCCTATTAGCTCAACCAATAATTTGCACCATTTTTTTTATTTTTTGTTTTTTGGTTTGTTTGTTTTTTTTTACCAAAATTGGAGCAAGTGTAACTGTTGACCCCTGTACAAACTGAAATAGACATTTCTCACAATTTTTGTTAATTTTTTTTTTTTACCAATAAGTCCATAGAATTCAGTTATAGCTGGTCCACACTATACCTTTTTGGAATCCTTATGATCAGACACATAATATGGAATATCTTTCAATATGATTGGAGGCTTTTTAAATTTTGATCTTTGTGTAATCATTCCATTGACCCCTACCTGGCCGCCTATTATAAATTCAAGTGGACACTCTGTTTTTTCAAAAGAGTAATGCCTAAGGAGTATTTGTACCAAATTTGGTGCTTGTATCACCATTTGAAGGATTCCTCTGTAAATATCTGCTGCACTATTTGTTAAAGGTTGCCAGAATATTGTCTCTGTTTCAGTTATTGCTGAAAAGTGTGAAAAAGTGCTATATATAGATTTAACAAGGAATACAAACAGAAGCTTCTCCATTTCACTTTCTACTAACAAGCTTTTCTGTAAAATAAAAAAAAAAGTCATAACTCAGAAAACAATTAGAGAGGACAGCTGAATAAACACTCTGCATGGGGTGTGTTTTCAGGGTGCAACAACACCGCTACCGTCTTAGGTACACCTGAGAAAAAATAGTCAAAGAACAACTGAGTCAATCACATAAACCTGAACCCTGAAACCAGTATTTCACTTAACTGAAGCTTAAACACTCCAAGAATAGTGTAACTCTTCACAGCGTCACTATGGACATCTTCCACACAACACCCGGTCATTAATAACAAGGGCCAATTACATCTGAACCTGACCCCGTCAGATTTCAGAACTGAAGCAGAGTAGGTCCAGATTAGTCCTTGACTGGGAGAGCACTTGGAAAGACCAGGGGCTGTGAGTGATTCTCCATCTACACAACCAGTCAAAGGTTTGGACACAGTGACTACGTTTACATGCAGCCAATAACCCTTTCATAACCCTTTCATAACCAGAGTATTAGCAATAACCCGGTTGCGCACGGCTTTGTAAACACCCACAAAAACCCCAATATGCTCATACTCCAGTTTTTAAAAACCCGAATATGACCCCTGGGTTACTCCGTTTCTAACCCAAATATCAGGTCATATAAACGCGCATCGGAATATCCCCATAGAAAGGAATATTATTTTGTGTTCTGCGCATGTCCTATCCGCAAGGAATCTTGATCTTTTGAGTACGTCAACTACTTGTATGCGGTGCGTGCAACCCACTGGACACCACAGAAGCAGAGGTAAACAAGCATGGGGAAATCCAGATGCGGCAGCACAGCACCACACTTTTGGAGCGAGGAGGAAACAGAGTACTTCATTAGCAGATATGAATATAATGTCTTTTATTGACGGTAGAAAGTACCAAGATAGCGACATTTACAAGAAGGTGGCCGAAAAGTTACGCGAAGCAGGACTTACACGAATGCCAGACCAAATCAAGCACCGGTGGAAGACGTGCTTTGCTGTTTAGATGGGGATATTCCAAATGATACCAATGACCATGTATACAGGAGTAACTCTGTCTGCTTAAGTACGTATGTAAACGGGATATTCCTAATGATTCAGAAACCGGAATATTGACCTTATCCCGAATATTAATGGAATGCCAGTGTGTCCAAACCTTTGACTGGTTGTGCACAAGAGGACTTGTGTCAGGAAAGGTATTCAGTGTAAAGCTTGTGCCAAATCCCAATATAGATTAGCACTGGATCCTCTGTTGGGATCCCAAGAAACTGGGAGCAGCCAAAAGACCAACAACAACAACTTCTTGATCTGCATAAAGTACTAATTTTCCTTCAACTTATGCTTTAAGCCCCAAAACCCTATGCTGGACACATAATAACTTCATCGCTGTCCAAACATTTATGGACTTGGATGCATATTGTTGACGTGTCATGTTGCTGAAACTGGTTTTATGCTCCACTGAGCTGCTGTAAATAAGCCTGACCTTATAATGACCTTATAATGATTATTTGTTGGCTTTTACAAGTGTCTGGAGGTGGAGTTTTCCTTTAAACACAAATAAATTCAACATTATACAAAATGAAAGAACAACAACAAACAGACTGTCTCAGTCTGTGTTGTTCTCTTTGGTATCTGTTTAAAGGTGGACACACACGTCCACCTAAAGTGCTCTATGTGGTAAAATAAGGTGGCCAGGCTTTTCAGTGAAGCTGAACACAGTCCGTGTGCAATCCAGCTGTCATCCTTCTCGAAGAAACACCACTGTGGCGTCCACCTCCCCGTCTGCTCCTTTGGATCAGTCAGAGCAGATTAGACTTTTTTTTTTCTGTTCAGAAACTAAACAGTGGACATGTCTCTACACTCGGCCCCTCAGTTCTGTGGGCTGTTTCGGCCCCCTGTTGCTACAGAGCCTCTCGAGTGGGCGCAACAGTGCATCCTCTCTGGGTCGGTACGGCACCATGTAGCTCTCCTCTTCCAGCAGGATACGGTTTAACGTGTGCTCGTAATTAATGTGCCGCCGCACCATCAGCACGTACTGCTTCCCCTTCTCCAGATGGGGGCAGTCACACACGTTCTGGACCCACAAGAATTCTCGGTGCTCTAGGCGGAAACGGTTCCGGTAGGTGTGAATGATTTGGATGTCATAACGTGTCTCCTCACCTCTGTACAACTTCCCGAGGACTTTAGCTCGGAAAACTGGGAGAAAATAATATGTTAATTCATTAATTTGTAAACAATGTTAGCATTCCAGATTAAAATAAGACAGTGACAATATAAAGCTCTTACTCACCAAAGTCCTTCTGGCAATATTGTCTCTCACGTTCCCTTCGACCCCGAGCACGCCTACATTTCCCACAATGCCCTGCAGAATGAAAGGATCAGAACTAAACCATCATTGTAGTTTGACTTCTGAAAAACCTGAATTCAGAAACAGAATAATAGAACATTTAACTTCATAAGCATTGTGCAGCTATCTTACCTTTAAATAACAGATTTAAATTATTTTAATAAGAAAAATTCAGAAAAAGAATGAGCCTCAACTCAATTACTCCAGGGCTCTCCCCAAATAGTACAACAAGGGTACTGTAACCACATACTACCCTTTTGGTGCCATAATACTGATTTTCAAATTTTGGGTAGTTATCCATGTTGTTTTTGGGCAATTTCCCTACAAATTTTCATAAGGTCATCAAAACATTGACCACATTCACTTCCTTTTCCCAGCCATTTTGTTTCCATTGAGGTCTCACCACAGTTAGACTGCATCTAAATCTGATGATGTACGACTAGGTAGGAAACACAAGACCAGTTCTACTGGCTGGTATTTCTCCTGCACTAGAAATGTCAGCCATAGTTGAACAGAAACTTTATGTAATTACAGCACCATGCTCATAGAGAGCAAACCTCCACCAACATGAGATTACAATTCCACAAATTTTTACCTTGGAAAAAAAATTCAAGGTCAATGTCCTGTTTGAAGTGGCTTTTCATAAGCTAAAATATAACATGAGCAAAGCGACGCGCAGTGGCACAACGCTCCCTCATGGTACAGGGAGTTCAAAACAGGAAGTGCCAAATTTGGAGTCCACAGTGAAAGAGGAAATGTCACATGTCAAACACTTCCTGGATCCCATGAGCTGAGATCTCGCGGGAATTTGGTGGCAAGTTGAGACTGAAACAGGAAGTGCCAGATTTTGAGTCCACAGTGAAATAGGAAATGTCAAATGTTGAACACTTCCTGGCACGGGCGGAGCAAGAGCAGAGGCCAAGGTTGCACTGGACTCCTGTGAAATCTGATGGACACAGATGATTGACATGTCACAGCACTGCACGTCTGGTTGAAAAGAGCTGCATTTTGAAATCAGTGACACATATTGACTGCTAGGTCCCTCCTGTACAGTAGTTGGTGCTGTGTAACAAAAGTTCTAATCCACCTTAGTAGAAGAAGAAAAATGTTTTACTCAGATTTGAACTCAATACGTTGTCTGAACCAGGGACTCCAAATGACACCAAAAATGTATCTTGAGTAAACGACCGTTATGCCTAAAATGAGGTCCAGGTTGTTAAAAGCGGCATTTCTCATATATATATATATATATATATGTATATATATATATATATATATATATATATATATATATATATATATATATATGTATATATATATATATATATATATATGATTTTAAACAAGCAGGCAGCTGTTGATTCATGAGATGCACATGAAAACGCTCAGGCTGATAGAAATGCACATAATTTACTCCTCCTCTGTTCTGTATAAAACCTGCGTAACCTCTTAATTTTGCTCTCTGAAGGACTCATTTTTAAATAACCTTTTAATTTTGCTGTCTCAGTGACACAACTTTAGCTAAATAAATCTCAAGTTATCTTCCTTAAACTCAAACTGAAAGCAAATGGCTACAACTTGATATAAATTAATTAAAAATATAAAATCCAGCTTCCTGATGAAGTGGTGCAGAGGAGGATTTTCTTAAAAAGAAGACCTGAAAGTTCAGCAACAATTTGACAGAACGTACATTTGACATGAAAGCCTACGAGGGCTGTCAATAAAGTATAGGTCCTTTTTATTTTTTTCAAAAACTATATGGATTTCATTCATATGTTTTTACGTCAGACATGCTTGAACCCTCGTGCGCATGCGTGAGTTTTTCCACGCCTGTCGGTGACGTCATTCGCCTGTGAGCACTCCTTGTGGGAGCATTTTATCCGGATATTCCACTGTTAAAGGAGATTTTTTTAATGAAAGACGTGCGGGCGGATTGCAGCGTCGGCTCGCAGCCGCCGCGACACTCCGCCACAGGAAAAACACCTCTGTTGAAAGCCTTAAGGACAAGTTGGAACATGTCCAGCTGTTAAACAATTTCTCATATACTCACTCCACTGAAAGCCATCAAAATCCGCCTGGATTTTACAAATGGTTATCAACACGGAGGTGTTTTTCCTGTGCCGCCGCACCGCGCTGGCTGCGTCCAGACGCGCAGACCCGTCCGCACGTCTTTCATTAAAAAAAATCTCCTTTAACAGTGGAATATCCGGATAAAATGCTGAAACCGACTTCTTCTGAAACTTCTCTGTTCTCTCACGACGTCCTGGATCAATAGAGCCTGAAATGTGGAGGTTTTCAGCTTGAAACAGGCTGACGACGGCGCCTGGGAGCGCTGCACGATGTCTCGCTCCGTGGGAAGTCCTTAAAGCGACAGTATCACCTCAAAATCTCTCATCAGCCGTCAAAATTTTCACCGAAAACCAGCTTAATTTTTCGAACCGTGTCCACTTCTATGTGTCTCACAGGTTTAGAAAAAATTTTGATCAAACAAAGCGCCAGTCTCTCAGCAACTTCTCAGACAAAGGAATTCCGACGAGGGGCTGGACGACTCCTCCCACAAGGAGTGCTCACAGGCGAATGACGTCACCGACAGGCGTGGAAAAAATCACGCATGCTCACGAGGGTTCAAGCATGTCTGACGTAAAAACATATGAATGAAATCCATATAGTTTTTGAAAAAATAAAAATGACCTATACTTTATTGACAGCCCTCGTAGATTTGATGTTTTGGTGAAAGAAACCTTTGTATTTTCTTCATAACTTAAATAAAGTCCAAGACATATTCAGTGACTTGGAAATGATCATGTTTCCATCCCCTGACTTGTCTAAAGAAAACTGGCAATAAAGCTGATTATTTTTTACAGGTTTTATCAAGTTTTAGAGATTTGCTTTCAGTTTGAGTTTGAGGAAGATAATTTTAGAAATTTTTATTCTTTATATTTTTTGTATTTCTTGTATTTGAAATGGCATAAACAAATTAAAATGTGTGAAATTCCAAGTGTTACAATAGTTTTGGAGGCACAGTATTCTAACCTTATGATGAGTGCAAAATGAGTGTGGTCAGGGGCGTAGGTTTGCATATGGACCATAGGGACAAGTCACAACCAATATTTTGGGATGGCAAAATAGTCCCTACGAATATTTAGCATTTTTGTTTATATAACAAAATCATTCACTATTTTTTTGCGAACTCGATACTATAATTTTAGTCGTCACGTTTTGTGTTTTCGACGTGCCAGAATGACAGGGTTACCATGTTGCAATTTCATTGGCTCACGTTCTTCTCACATGGACGTAAACAAAGCGCATCTCGTGGCAGGCAGTGCTTCATTTGTAAAGTGGGAGGTCCCGGAGCGCAGAGGATGGGTGGCTCCAGTGCAGTGTTGCCAGATGTACGATAATTATCGTATTTGTACGATAGTTTTGCCATCTGTACGATGTACGATCTATAATGGGAAAAAACCCAATATGTACGATAATTTCAGATGGTTGCCCAAACACGCATCTCTCTCTGACACCCAAGAATCATTTTGCAGGCGTTGCACTCAGGCGGCATCAAAGACACACCACACACAGGGCTGCTGCTGGCTTTGGGCTGTCGGGACAGTCATTTGAAAGCCCGCCCCCTCCCCATACAAAGTAATGAGTTCCCATCCAATCTCTGCAGGACAGGACAGGAAGATTCCCCAACCAACATCTTTTTTTTTTTTTCGAAACTGTATTTCAACAAATGCAATAACAAACGAACAAAACACAAGAGCAAAGAGATATACAAGAAAAATAAAAAAAAAGTTCAAGTTCCTTATGGAGGTGTCAACATTTTTTCTGTGTTCAACAAAATCTGCACAAGTGTCCATGGCATCGGATGATGACAGCGACCTCAAGGTTGAGTTCGACTCTTTCTACTCTGGTAATTAACACGTTTGTGTTACTTCACAGTCTTGCTTGTGCATTTGCGTTCTTTTTGTGCCATAGTTTCCCCATTACTATAATTACTGTTTAAAAATGTGACATAAAATTCTTTGTAAATTAAAAAAAAAACGCTAAAATAGCTACGTTGTATGCGTTTTGTTTGTGTACGATAATTTCTCCCAAAATACGATAATTTTGAGGTTTTGGTACGATAGTTTCATATTTCATATCTGGCAACACTGCTCCGGTGCAGAAAAACAAGAAGGGCGGGGGGGAGGGGTTGCGAACAATGCTGTGCGCCACACTTAAAATAAACTGCACACCCACACAAACACACCTTCACAAATGACACTAACACCCTGCCTTTTCCTCAAAAAATACTACATTTATGTTTGCTGTATGTCTATGTACTTTTCTGTCAGTTTTGCGCTCTTTTTCATACTTTTCCCTCGTTTCAAAAGTCACCGAACGCACTTTACTGTAATATATGCAACATATAGCACACTGTTGGAAAGCACGGGTTCTTGGCTTGCTGTCAGTGTTGAAATTTTTCAGAGTGAGGGCTTACATGAGAACTTACGGTAATGAGAATCAGCGGCGCACTAGTGTGAAACTTCCGTGTTTTTCCTCTGCGTTATGACATCACAGGCTTACGTTTACCGTAATACACCATATATATAATTGGAAATCCCTTTTTTTTTTTTTTTTGGGCAAATTAGGTTGCCAGATACCTACAACTGCATTATTGATGAAGAGAATAGATTATACATCTTGTTTGCAAAAACTTTTTTTTTTTTTTGTTAGCTCCACAAGTATATTTTTTGTTGTTGTCTTGTTCTCTCAGGTGTAGGCCTATAGAATGGATTCGTGATTTTGGGTGCAATTTTGTTATTTAAGCTATTTGTTTATTTGCCTACACACTTAATATTGTAAATAAAGTGTTAAATTATTCAGCATTATGTCGTCATATGTTATGTATTATGCTGTACTTGTGCGTCTAATGGTATGAGTGGGTTAGGGGGTGATGGTGGTGAGCAGGGGGGCCGGGGGGGGGGGGTGGTATTGTCCCTACCAAAGCTGAGACCAAACCTACGCCCTTGAGTGTGGTATTATTACTGTTTTGTTTACGAATGTTTAATTTTCACTGTTGCTGCACTTTGTGTGAAATCTCATATCATACATCATAACGATATGACAATATTTCACACATCATAATTTGGGCATACTGTACAGCCCTATTGTCAACTAGCTGAAAAGTTTAATATTAAGTTACATCTACATTTAAAAAATGCTTAAAGTGGCAGGGGAGTTAAGAGGGCTGTAATTAGGGGGGTCTGGGGAGTGGAGCCCCCCCAGAAGCTGAAAGGCCAAAAAAAAAAAAAAGAAAGAAAAATGCTTACATGCCCGTTCAAACCCCCCACCCCCCGCCTTTTTAAGCATCTATGAAATATGAAACTGGATTCAGTTTATACAACCCCTGGCAACAATTATGGAATCACCGGCCTCGGAGGATGTTCATTCAGTTGTTTAATTTTGTAGAAAAAAAGCAGATCACAGACATGACACAAAACTAAGTCATTTCAAATGGCAACTTTCTGGCTTTAAGAAACACTATAAGAAATCAAGAAAAAAAGATTGTGGCAGTCAGTAACGGTTACCTTTTTAGACCAAGCAGAGGAAAAAAATATGGAATCACTCAATTCTGAGGAAAAAATTATGGAATCACCCTGTAAATTTTCATCCCCAAAACTAACACCTGCATCATATCAGATCTGCTCGTTAGTCTGCATCTAAAAAGGAGTGAACACACCTTGGAGAGCTGTTGCACCAAGTGGACTGACATGAATCATGGCTCCAACACGAGAGATGTCAATTGAAACAAAGGAGAGGATTATCAAACTCTTAAAAGAGGGTAAATCATCACGCAATGTTGCAAAAGATGTTGGTTGTTCACAGTCAGCTGTGTCTAAACTCTGGACCAAATACAAACAACATGGGAAGGTTGTTAAAGGCAAACATACTGGTAGACCAAGGAAGACAAAGCGTCAAGACAGAAAACTTAAAGCAATATGTCTCAAAAATTGAAAAATGTACAACAAAACAAATGAGGAACGAATGGGAGGAAACTGGAGTCAACGTCTGTGACCGAACTGTAAGAAACCGCCTAAAGGAAAAGGTGATTTACATACAGAAAAGCTAAATGAAAGGCATCATTAACACCTAAACAGAAAAAAACAAGGTTACAATGGGCTAAGGAAAAGTAATCGTGGACTGTGGATGACTGGATGAAAGTCATATTCAGTGATGAATCTCGAATCTGCATTGGGCAAGGTGATGATGCTGGAACTTTTGTTTGGTGCCGTTCCAATGAGATTTATAAAGATGACTGCCTGAAGAGAACATGTAAATTTCCACAGTCATTGATGATATGGGGCTGCATGTCAGGTAAAGGCACTGGGGAGATGGCTGTCATTACATCATCAATAAATGCACAAGTTTATGTTGATATTCTGGACAATTGAAAGGATGTTTGGGGATGATGAAATCATTTTTCAAGATGATAATGCATCTTGCCATAGAGCAAAAACTGCAAAAACATTCCTTGCAAAAAGACACATAGGGTCAATGTCATGGCATAGGGTCAATGTCAATGAGCAGATCTGATTTGATGCAGGTGTTAATTTGGGGGATGAAAATTTACAGGGTGATTCCATAATTTTTTCCTCAGAATTGAGTGATTCCATATTTTTTTCCTCTGCTTGGTCTAAAAAAGTAACAGTTACTGACTGCCACAATCTTTTTTTCTTGATTTCTTATAGTGTTTCTTAAAGCCAGAAAGTTGCCATTTGAAATGACTTTAGTTTTGTGTCATGTCTGTGATCTGCTTTTTTTCTACAAAATTAAACAACTGAATGAACATCCTCTGAGGCCGGTGATTCCATAATTTTTTGCCAGGGGTTGTATGTTAAACATGTGAAACTGCTGTAAATCACTTTTTTAAATGTAATTTTTTTTTTTAAGGTACTCAGGGCTCTGTGGTTCACTTGGCACGATGCGGCTCACAGCACAGTGCCAGTCTCCATTCGACGCGGCTGTCATTCTCACACCCAGAGCCCGCACCCTCCAAATCAAATGTGAAGCTGGATAGAGCTGAGGAATTCATATCATCCGTCACAACAAAGCATTTGTGCATTAGACCACCAAAACATGTTCTAAAGTCCAGCACTGCACATTCCTTTACTTACAGAGTTATTGGTGCTTTAAACCAGTTCAACCCAGTCTTGCTGTTCTTCTCTGACCTCTCTCAGCATTTCCACACACAGAACATACACTCACTGGATGTTTTTTCTTTATTGGACCAGATCATGTCTACATGCCTAAATGCAATAAACGTCTGCTGTGTCACGGACTCAATGAATATGTGCTTGAATAATCAGTTGAACGGGTGTAACAAATGAAGTGGCCAGTAGAGATAAGATACCTCAAAGTGGAACCACCTTACAGTATTGAACAGACTAAAGCCAACATAACTGTTAATTTCTTTCATTAAATTCAACAAATGTGCCCTTAAAATGTATTCACTGTGTGGTCTGTTGGGCAGATGATGTGGTGGCGTGAACGTACTTCCAGGTGAAGGCTCTGGCAGCTGGTTTCTGTAGTTGTCCTCGCGCTCCAGGCGGGGCAGGACAGGCTGGCGAGGGTGCTGGTGGTGGTGTGAAGGTTGATGTGGCGGTTGCACAGGCCAGTCGCCAGGGAACACTAAGAACCACAAACCATCTGTTAATTATAGGTACTTTATAGCTCTAACGATTTGCTGGACAAGGAAAAAAAACATCATACTTGCAGCAAAAAATTTACATTTCCAAATTTTAACTTCCTCGAAAATATTTATTTCATTCATTATGACTGACTTTGGTAATGAGTGACAAAAATCCAGAGTGAATGTTGAGTGAAGGATTATCGGTTGTGGTGTGAAGTGTAGAAAATACAATTTTAAAATTGTACAGTGTGCATTTCAATATACTGAGGGCAATTTGTAGTTGAGGAACTAAAATGAGCAGGGATCTATGCTTGGCTTTCCAGCACACAGCTGTCAATCAAAGGAACCACACCCCAATTATTGATAACTTTCTATCATAAAATAAACTGAACTGAATTGAATAAGAATTATTTCAAACATAACACAAGAAAAAATAAAAACAACAACAGACAATGTAAAATTAATGTTAGTTCAAAAAGGAGTGAGAAGTTGAAACTTATCTAATCCCACCCCTTCTCCCTGTATAATGATTTACATATCAATCCCTGTTTCCTTAAAATACTATTGACAATCATCATCATAATAATAATAATAATAATAATAATAGCAACAACTAATAGTAACAATAATAATGATACAATGATACAATACAATTTTAGAAAATAGACAAAGACATAAGGAACCCGACAAAACAAAACACAAAAGAAAAGATAGACCCAGCTAACAATGAACATAAATAAATCCATAAACAAATATAGAAATAAATAATCAATAACAGTTTCCCGTAATCACCTAGTAACTCTCACACTTCACCCCTGTATCCCATGAAAACACATTCCTTCTATTTTGTTTTAAACTGATGAATATACTGTTTCACAGTCTCACCCCACAGAATGAAATGCAGAATCATTTCTTGTTTGTGCGGATTTTGTTCATTTTGAAATTGTATTTCCCTCGTAATTGATATCCCCTCACTCGATCCTTAAACAATTTCTGTATATTTTTTGGTAAAAGGTCATTTTTGTACAAAAGCTGTGCTGTTTGGAATTTTACTACGTCTGTTAATTTTAATAGTTTTGATTTTAAGAAGAGTAAGTACGATCTTGATAGCTGACATTATGAATGACCCGTATTGCCCTTTTTTGAAGAATAATTAGTAATTTCATTGAACTCTATACAGTTATAGACTTTTGATGAGGTGTACCCATGATTATGCTGACCTGGTCAGGATGGGGTTCACCGAGGCCTTGGCCAAGATGAACCCCATCCTGACCAGGTCCACAGGTCACAGGTACACCGAAATCAAAAGTCTATAACTGCTTTATTATATGGTAAACAAGAAAACTGAAAAATCAATCTCAAGTTTCAACTCTTTATTATTACTGTCATACTGCACCAACTGACATCCCATCGATCGACTGGAGATGCCTATTAAGTCCGTGATGAAGAGTCATCAGGCTTGTTTTCTTATAAAGTTCGCCATTTGCCTGTTTAGCTTCCGCGGAAAATCGACTGAGTACTCCTTCAAGCATCCATCTGTCATAGGTTTCAAAGTTGGGCGCATGTCCCTTTTCAGTGACGTACTTGCGAAACAGGTTGGCTGCTGACTGTGTATTTCTGCAGGTACTCCTCACATCTGTTTCGTGTAAAATTCGTTTTAATTCAACGTCGCTAACAGACGCAAACCTGTCTTCTGCCATCTCGTCAACAAACTGACAGCCAAAGTAGGCGTTGTATCGCATTATCTGATTGGTCGTTATTGATAGAAGGCGTCGCTCGATTAGCTAGCGCTACGGTACACGCGAAATGTACTTGTTTCGCACTTGCGGTCTACTCGGCTCCACCAGTGGTCAACTCAGCATGTGGTACAGCTCAGAAAGTGGCGAATGGGCCAATCAGAAGTTGGCAAAACCCCATACCATATAATAAATACAGTTATTACCTCATATTTCTACACAGTAATTGAAATACGGTAAAACAATGGAACAGTATAAGATGCAGAGTGATTTATGATCCAGAACATGTTTTGCTAAACTGCAGTTATATTATTAAAAAAATAAATCCACCACCCCTACAGATGGAATGAAGGGGGTTGTGTGGGGTGTGTTGACACATTCTAAACTGAACAATGAGAATAAATGGACCATGGTGTGAAAACTTCCTAAAATAAAAGACTGGTTATATACCCATTTAGAATGACAGTAGTAGAGCCTACAATGACCCAAAATATTTTGGTATGTACGTTCAGAGTTCTTCCTGACATCAGTAGGGCTGATTTGGTGGTATAGAAGCAATGCATGGTATTTAATTATAATGTGAGGTAATCCATTACAGTTATGGCATCATCTATGCACCATAAAGGTGGTTAAATGAAGCTGGAGTCAGGTCTTACACCAGTGTGGTTGGCTTGTCACAGTAGGCAGCCTGGTGGTGGTGGAAGTAGTGGTTGTAGATTGTAGCCGTGGAAAGTAGGTGGCAGTGTGGTGAGCCTGACGCAGAGGACTCCTCCTTGCGTGGTAGAGGGCATAACGGTCTGGTGGCAGCCAGTACTCGTACTCTATGCCTGGGTTTTTGTCTGTTGCCAGCACCTGCACAAGTAGCACATGGACTGTGAGTAAACTCCAAACCGGACTGTATAGGTTTTGAATTCATTATTTTATACAAGTAATAGTGGCCTCCATTGGCCACTGTTGAGGCTTCAGACATTTTTCAATTACACTTTTAATTATAGATCAGCTCTTTTCTGGAAGTATCAAACTGAATCAAATTGAATTATGAGTAAAATAGGATTTTCTTTTTCTTGTATCAATTCACGTTCATAAATAATGGCTGTTAGACGTGCTACGCTGTTCTCACCATGAGATGAAGGTCTTCCTGCGTGGGTCCTGCCACCTCGAAGCTCTCCCAGGTGTCTGCCGCGCGCCGATACAGTAGCTTTGTCCCAGCTATGCTGTACTCACCTGGAACACTGATTTTCCAATTACCATTGATCACAAACTGGGAGCGGCCATTCTGGAGGGCTGAACCACAGAAAAAAGTGACGGAAATGAAAGAAGGGAAGAAGAACTACTTGCTATTGCTAAATGAATTCAGCATTTCTAATAACCCATTGCCACCAATTTCTAAGTCTCTGAATCAGCAGGTCATTATAAGGTCAGGCTGTGGAAAGCAGAAATATGCAAGTTGACTATATATAGCAGCTGCATGTGTTTCGTGCTGGGACAAAGGTTTTCCATGATGCCAGATGAAAGTACTTTCACCTGCCTGGTCCCAATAGCCAGATAAAGAGTTTATGAGCACATCCTTCAAGACCACAGAGTGTGCCTGTTTTATTTTTGTCTCATACACACAGATGAGAATAGATGCCCCTGGTGATTTTGTTGCCAGGAAAACAGTAGATCCAGAGACTAGACTGGATTTCTGACCTTCTCCTGGCTCCGGGAAGAGGAAGCAATTAAAAGTCTACAAATGAATCCAAAGGGTAGAACTGATGGCACAGATCTCCATCTGCAGAAATATAAATCTTATGTTCACAAAGCTTACCAAGGTAGTTCTTGCTGTTATCAGTGACTCGAATGTGAGTGGCTCCAGCTGGTATCATGGCCACTTCACTGTATCCAAATGGCCCACCTAGTCAAAAGAAGCACACTGTTATAGACTTTGTCTTGATGCTGGTTTTTATCCTTTATGACTCATTTACGAGATTAAAGGAAAATTCAACTTTTACAACTTGACATTATTACGACAAAATAGATTTAACAGGTAGCATCCAGACAACTCCTTGAGACTTTGAAGTAGAATGTTGGGACTTGACCCAACAAAGCTCAGATGTGAAACATAAACGTAAGTCATACATGTGAACTTTTGTTTGACGGCTTACAGTGGAACATAAAAGGAAAAGGGGTACAGGCATGGAGTAACGCTTGTTAAGATGAGTGTTCAAATTGGGGACATTGCCATCTGTCAACAGAATGCTCCCTATAAGTTGTATTAAAAGACAAGGAAAGAGCTCAGAGCCTTATTTAATTGTGGTATTGCATACTACTACTACACTATGGTACATTGTAGAGCAAGCAGCTCACTGGATCAGGAGCTGGCCTGCCAAAATTAGGTCATGGGTTTGAATCCCACAGATGCTACCCCTCTTTGTGCTTGGACAAGACACTTATTCTGCATTATCTCTTGCCACACAGCTGTGAAAATGGGTACTGGCCATGGCTGGGGAAGAAAATGTGAGACATCATTGTAAAGTGCTTTGACCATCTGCTAGATAGAAAAGCATGACAGACACAGCTGTATTTCCTATTTGCTATTTGATAGTGGACATTAAAAGTTGGTAGCATTGTGGTGACCTGTAGAAATCATGCCTGGGAAAATGTGCTGGTGCTATTCTTCACCACATCCATGACAACAAAGCTGTCAAAGCTTGTCAAGGCAGATGGTCCCTCACAATGCAAGTGATAGTCTTCCTAAGAAACAGATTGGTGGACACGTCATTCCAGGGGTAAGCAAAGACCCTCTGAAGTGACATGGTACCAAAGACATCCAGCCATTGGCTTTGATTAGAATAATGGTTTTAACCACAAATATATTCATGTTGACATGGTTGCTACATTAGGGGAATGACATTCCAATTTCATCAACAGTGGGCATCTGAACTTAAAAGGGTGGAGAAAGCCTGCAATGTGTCAACAATAACTCAGTCTCTAGCGGGGGTTGTCTTACAATGGAGGGTTTTGTGGGTTCAATCCCCAATTGCAGCAGAATACAGTGCATTTGTAAAGTATTCACAGCGCTTCACTTTTTCCACATTTTGTTACGTTTCTGTGAAGGCTCTCAGTTGTCCAGGTGGTTTCCATAGTAGAGGAGCTTGAATCTTTGACTGGACTGGGTTGCTTGATGCAAGGACGTTTCGCTTCTAATTGCAGAACCTTCCTCAGCTAAATTTCTTGCTCTGGTAGTCTGACTTCTGTCTTCTGTTGCACTTCTTTAAAACCAGCCACCATATTTTAGAGTTGCAGGAGTTGCCAAGCTTATTCTGAACAAATGCATGATAATCTGCAACAGTTCAGTTGGTGACATATTGAGGCCCCTTGTCGCAGTGATGGGATAGTATATGATGCCTTCTCCTTACTGTAATTCAATTTAATTGAAAGGCTTTGCGTCCGTCTGTCTGTCTGTCTGTACTCAGCATGAATCCATTCTTAATACTGGCAGGGTCTTCAAATTCACAGGGAACATTCTTGGAACCAGAGCTTGGACAAGTTGAAAAATGGATAACCTTGACCTATTTTAAGAGGTCAAAAAAATCACATTCTGTTTCCTATTTTTATGCTATGAATCATGCAAATCCATCCACCAGATCTTACAGTTTCATGCTTCAAGCCATGGGCTCTTTACTCTGTACAGCAGCTAGTGGCCAGCGATCACCTTAGTATTTATTTTGTTTTTCTTGTTGCTTAATGCTGACAGATTATGCCTTATTTGTAGTCTTTCTGCCGCCTGATTCTGTTTTTTTTTCTTTCACTCTGTTTGAGGTGCGGCTCCATCCAGACGTGGGAGTGGGTGTCTTCTTCTACAAGCCTGCCATTCTGGACACCAGCATGGACTCCCAAAATTTCCTGTATATTTACAATTGTCAAGTGTGCCAGTAGCATGGCTCAAGCAGAGGGTCACCAATTGAGTCTGGTCTGCTTGAGGTTTCTACCTGAAATTATCAGAAGAACTTTTTCTTTACCACTGTTGCCTGTGTGCTTGCTTTAGGGGTCGGTAAGGCTCGATCTTACTTGCGTGAACCGCCTTGAAGCAGCTTTGTTGTGATTTGGTGCTACATAAATGAAATAAATTAAATTACAGTAAGGAGAAGGCATCATATAAAGTACATCTTGTTCATCCACGTGAACTGTGCTTAGTTTTTGTCAGAAACAGTTGAGCAGGAGCTGACGGCACTGTGCGGTCTTCAGAAGGCATGACGGCTGATGATCTGCGGTTGCATTTCACTTCAGAATATCAGGGAAACCACAGAGCTGTCGCTGCCTGTTGTTGTTTTTCCTCTCAAGTGATGTAATGAATGCAATGAAAGCCAGTGATGACGACTCGTTCATAAATCTCCTTTCTGTCTCTAACTCAGTCCTGTAAACCATTCGTCACAGTTACCAACATAATAGCTTTTGACTGTTTTATAATACTTTTTGAAGAAAATTTCAGCATACATTACAGTGCAAGCAATAACCCGTCTGTTTTTGCAGACTTTTTCCACAGGTCATGATTTTCTAATCTACTAGTCCAGATGTTTGAGTCACTTATTAACTCTAAATTACTGATGACTGCAGAGTGACAGATAGACATAGAGTACATCGTTCAACACAGAAATACCACCACTTATATTTTGTAAAAATGCTGCTATTCTGTTGATAGTCGATACTTAAAGGCTGCTGTTATGTTGACAGTCTAAAAGTAAGTCCCTTCGGCTGCTCCCTTGTTTGCACTCGGGGTCGCCACAGCAAATCCAAGTTGGATCTGCATGTTGAATTGGCACAGGTTTTACGCCAGATGCTGCATAATCTACAACAAGTAGTGCAAATGCTTTTGGTGAGTCAACGTTCTTTCTGCAATTTAGGCAGCACAAAGTCTCAGTACCTTGTCCCATCACTGCAACAAGGGGCCTCAATATGTCACCAACTTAACTGTCGCAGAGTATCATGCATATGTTCAAAATAAGCTTGGCAACTCCTGCAACTCTAAAATATGGTGGCTGTTTTTAAAGACATGCACCAGTGGTGCCACCGTGGGCCACAGAGGTGTGTATGTCAGCAACTGTCGCAATGATTTTGGAGGGGAAAATGGTTTTATGACAAACAAACAACAGGCCTGCAACAGTTCTACCACATTCAAGGAAAGACATAAATTCAGGCCATATACACACGACTGTTCCACAACAGTGTTGCCACCATCATGCATATGTTGTACCACAGTGCCTTTGGGACATCACAAAACTAACTGTCTGTCTGTCTGTCTGTCTGTCTGTCTGTCTGTCTGTCTGTCTATCTATCTATCTATCTATCTATCTATCTATCTATCTATCTATCTATCTATCTATCTATCTATCTATCTATCTATCTATCTATCTATCTATCTATCTATCTATCTATCTATCTATCTATCTATCTATCTATCTATCTATCTATATATACATACATGAGGTCTGTGATGAAAACAGCGACCCTTTTTATTTTTTCAAAAAATAAATGGATTTGATTCATATGATTATACGTCAGACATGCTTGAACCCTCGTGCGCATGCGTGAGTTTTTTCACGTGTGTCGGTGACGTCATTCGTCTGTGGGCAGGCCTTGAGTGAGGAGTGCTCCACCTCGCCCGTCGGAATCTCTTTGTCTGAATAGCCGCTGCGGACGGCGCGCGTTGCTTTATCAACCTTTTTTCTGGACCTGTGAGGAATATCCGAGTGGACACTATTCGAGAAATTAAGCTGGTTTTCGGTGAAAAGTTTAACGGCTGATGAGAGATTATGGGGTGTTTCTGTCGGTGTAAGGACTTCCCACGGAGCTGGACGTCGCGCAGCGCTTCCAGGCGCCGTCGTCAGCCTGTTTCGACCTGAAAACATCCCAATTTAAGGCTTAATTCACCCACGTCGTGAGAGAACAGAGAAGATTCAGAAGAGGCCGGCATGAGGACTTTATGCGGACATTCCACTGTTTAAGGACATTTTGTAATGAAAGACGTGCGCGCAAATTCGCCGAGTCGTTTCCGTGACGACTCAGCGAATTTGTGTGCGCCGCGACAGGAAAAACACCTCCGTGTTGAAAACCATTTGTAAAATTCAGGCGGCTTTTGATGGCTTTCAACAAGTGAGTAACTGAGAAATTGTTTAACAGCTTGGGCATGTTCCAACTTGCCCGTTAAGGTTTCCAACGGAGGTGTTTTTCCTGTCGCGACCCCCCGCGGTCGGGTCCAGCCCGACATGCGACTCTGCCCGCACGTTCTTTCATTAGAAAATGTCCGTTAACAATGGAATGTCCGAATAAACTCCTCATGTCGACTTCTTCTGAAAGTTCTCTGTTCTCTGACGACTTACTGGGTCAACAGAGCCTGAAATGTGGAAGTTTTCAACTTGAAACGGCGAGACACTGCCGCCTCGAAGCGCAGATCGCCGTCAGGCGCCGTGGGCCGTCCTTAAAGCGACACTACCAGACCAAAATCTCTCATCAGCTGTTAAAAGTTTTACTGAAAACCATCTGAATTTATCGAATGGTGTCCACTCAGTTGTGCCTTAAAGTTTTTGAACAAATTTTGATCAAACAAAGCAGCAGTCTCTGAGCCATTCCTAAACAATGAAAAAACGACGAGAGGGTGGGCGACTCCTCACTCAAAGACTGCCCACAGGCGAATGACGTAACCGACAGCCGTGAAAAAACTCTTGCATGCCCATGAGGGTTCAAGCATGTCTGATGTAATCACACGTGATTCAAATCCATATGGTTTTTGAAAAAATAATAAGGTCCGTTACTTTTATCACAGACCTCGTATATATATATATATATAGATATATATATATATATATATATATATATATATATATATATATATATATATATATATTTCGGGTGTGTGCGTGCTCGTACATCCATTTCCCCACCAGAATACTTCTCACGTCTGAGTACAATAGCTACGCCACAAGCAGTTGGCACACTTAAAAGTACAATAAAAGTAATGACAGGTGCAACTGATTGGTTAATTTTGTGTGATGCCCACACCACCCCTGACTAACTGAGCTAATGCAGCCCTTTTGCGCTCACTGCTCTGATGTGTGCTGAGACTTTGTGCTGCCTAAATTGCAGAAAGAACGTTGACTCACCCCTAAAGCATTTGCACTACTTGTTGTAGATTATGCATTTTAGACTGTCAACATAACAGCAGCCTTTAAGTATCGACTATCAACAGAATAGCAGCATTTTTACAAAATATAAGTGGTGGTATTTCTGTGTTGAACGATGTACTCTATGTCTATCTGTCACTCTGCAGTCATCAGTAATTTAGAGTTAATAAGTGACTCAAACATCTGGATTAGTAGATTAGAAAATCACGACCTGTGGAAAAAGTCTGCAAAAACAGACGGGTTATTGCTTGCACTGTAATGTATGCTGAAATTTTCTTCAAAAAGTATTATAAAACAGTCAAAAGCTATTATATTGGTAACTGTGACGAATGGTTTACAGGACTGAGTTAGAGGCAGAAAGGAGATTTATGAACGAGTCATCATCACTGGCTTTCATTACATTCATTACATCACTTGAGAGGAAAAACAACAACAGGCAGAGACAGCTCTGTGGTTTCCCTGATATTCTGAAGTGAAACGCAACCGCAGATCATCAGCCGTCATGCCTTCTGAAGACCGCACAGTGCCGTCAGCTCCTGCTCAACTGTTTCTGATAAAAACTAAGCACAGTTCACATGGATGAACAAGATGTATTTTTTTTAATGAAGAAATGTCATATTTTCAAGCAGACAGCAGAGTTTACAGCCATCATCATTTGACATTCTCATGTCACTGCCATCCATCAGTTCTCCCTGTGTTCAAAATAACCCACTAAAAGAAACCACTAAGCAGAATTTCATGCAGCTTGGTGTGAATATTCCTCAGGTCAGTATCTCCAGTTGAATAATTGGAACTGCTTGGTCTCATGTCAATGATGTAAACATAAAGCTGGAAAAAAAAACATTTTCCAGGATATCTTAGCAAATAACCATCTGCCCTTTCACATTCCTCTCCTTAATACCGTAACCACTTTCTCATCACCTCTGTTCTTTTTATCAACATGCCCATTGAACTCAGGCCCAGTCATATCTTTTTTTTTTCTTGGGTACACTCTCCACCATTTCATCTAATTTGCTCCAGAAATCTTTTCCTCCTTATCACAACCCTCTTGTGAGCCATATGTACTGATGACATTCATCATCACCCCTTCAGTTTCCAGCTTCACACTCTGATGATACTCTTCCTTTATATCGATTCTGAAACCATTACTCTTCCCATCCACACCCTAATACAACAGTTTGAACCACCTTCAGATGCTCCTGGTCTTACTTCCCTTCCACTTGGTCTCTTGGACACACAGTAGGACCACTTCTCTCTCCATCGTGTCAGCCAACAATCTCCCTTTACCAGTCATACTGCCAATATTTAAAGTCCCGTCTATCACGTCCACACTTCTAACTCCTCTTCTCTGGCTGCCTTGGGATATGCACTCTGCCTCTTCTTCTTCTTTGCCCAACAGTAGTGTAGCTTCCCATTCTCAACCAATTTTCCGCATTTACCTCAGGTTGGGATAGACACCCAGAATGCACTGGCTTGTGGCTGAGTTCCACATTATTGTTAAAAACTTTTAATCAGATTTTGGTTAACAGACTCCTTCAGTAATAAGGCTCTTCTGAGATCCCTCTGGTGGGTTCATATGTAGGTATAAAAAAAGGAAAAGAAATGGTATTCATAGGTAGCACATGACATCTTTTTGAGATAATTCATTCTCTGATTCAGCATCACAGCTGATTCAATGAGATATATTCTTTGCAAATATGTCACACATGATCCCCAAAAAGTACTTTTGATAATGTATTATTATGTGGGCAGCATACAGCACATGGCAAACTGGACATTCCATTGTTTTCAGTGAGAGGACAATGGAAAAAGTTCCCGTTGCTCACTGTGAGAGAGGCAGCAATATAACACAGGGGTATGTGCCATCAAAGGTTTAAGAATTTCAACTCTTTCCACTTGCCAGGCCAACGTGAACAAACCGGATTATGGACTGTGCCAGTATGTTCTCCCTGTGTGTGCCAGATTCAAGAATGTCAGTGGGAACATACCCTTTTAGGTAGGGGGTTAGTTTCATTACTTTCCTGCATGCAGTGAGAGACAAACAGTGCGTGAGCATATGGAGAGGTGCTCGGACCAACTTTTGATAAGAAGTCAGTCATTTTGTTCCTCGATTACAGCGATGGGGATCCCAGAAGAGCCTAATTCACACCAGTATGACACTTTTATGAGTTTAATTATAAACCGGTCCACCACGCTCAAAGAGTGCAAACCACCAACACTAGTTTCCAATTCCACAAAATTTTACCCTGGAAAAAATGTTCAAGGTCAAAGTCCTGTTAGAAGTGGCTTTTCATAAACTAAATTACATGTGATCAAATGTTAGGAGTATGTGTTTAGTTCATGCACTTGAATCAAAGTTGTTTGTGTGGTGTTGTCAGGTTTGTTTTGGTTCAAGTTTTTCAGTCTCTGATTTATTTATTTTTTTTCGATAGTTTTCACAGAACATTAGTTATCTCTGCTAAGCACTATTTGTCATTGCTTTTTGGCACTTGGTTTCTGACTGATAACTGAAGGACAGACAAACAGGCATAAAACTGGAACCTCCATCCAATTTTGGTGGTGTAGGTAAATCCATAACAGAAAAATGAGAGTGACTGAGCCACTTTTGATTGAGATATAATGCAAAATGTACAACAAATGGGCTTTTCAATATTAAATTCAAATTTCCACAAAATCCACAAGCTGGATCAGATCCAGAAAAAACTTGGCCAGGTGATAGTGAGTGCCAGTCTGCACCTCACTTCCAAATATGAGAGTGACTGGAGCATGTTTGATTAAGATATAATGTAAAATATACATTAAATGGGGGTTTCGATGTTAAATTTAAATGACCACAAAATCTGTAATCTGGATTAAATTTTGTCAGTCAATAAAAAATAATATCCTACATAAGTCTCTCAAATATGGAAGAAATTTGATCTTTTTTTTTGACAGCGTCATGTATTTTTAAATAGTCGCTCAATTTTAAAGATAGGGATTTTTTCCAACTTTCTAAAATTTTTTTCTGACTTTGTCCTTTGACCTACAACCTTGAAAATTGAATCAGTTCTTGCCTATCGGGAGATGAATCTTCAGTAGAACTTTCATAACGTTATATGAAACATCGTGGGCTCCAGGCTGTTCACAAAAAACAAACACACAGACTTTGTTGGTGGAAGTAAATACAGTATAAGAAATAAGACAAGATAAACAGACCTTCAGGGCCACTGTGTGCATATTTCTATGGTTATGGAGGATAAAAGAAAGAGAACACTTCAGCTTTTGGACTGTTACAAAAGTGTTGTGAAGTGTCAGACTTAAACAGCATCTCCACCGCCTAAATCGCTTTAAAATGATTCCCTGGCTGTGAGCCGAGAATCATTTAGAACCTTGACTGTAGCCTGAAGGTTCCTCTCTTCACTTCCTGAAAATTGAAAACAACTGTCATTTTTGGGAAGTTGTTGTTGTTTGAACGTCTTCCTGGAAGGCTGCTGTTGATTGCCAGCACTATAACCGTGGTTAATGTTCATGTTATCGGCGCACAATAGCATCTGGACTAAACTGGAATGACTAATAAGACGTGTTAGGAGAAATGTGTCTGGAATTATCCAGTGCTGAAACTGCTGGAATCGATTCCTTGTGGAGGCAACGTGATGATGGTGTGTAATGTTTGTATCCTACCTGCCTCCAGGTGGTTGCTCTGATACACACTCTTATGGTGCAAGCAGGTGGTGTTTTGGCCTCCACACACCATG
Organism: Thalassophryne amazonica; assembly: GCF_902500255.1. Taxonomy (NCBI): domain Eukaryota; kingdom Metazoa; phylum Chordata; class Actinopteri; order Batrachoidiformes; family Batrachoididae; genus Thalassophryne; species Thalassophryne amazonica. The sequence continues at coordinate 131,427,350 of NC_047104.1, forward strand.
CAGGCATCCTCCTGCTGTTTCGAACCCAAGATGGAGTCACAGCCCGGCTTCTGCATGAGACATACAATCACACAGACACACACACACAAGTGTTCAACAAATGACAGTTTGATCCAGTCTGATGCTGAGTTCTGCTGGAACAGAAGCAGCACTCCCACTCGACAAATCTGAGACGGTGTCTAATCTTTCTGTGTGACTGCTCTAAAACTGCACCTTCAAACAGTTTGTAAAGACAATTTAAAAACAAGAACACAATAATGTTGTTTAACCTTGTTGTTTGGTGTCAGTCTTGTAATTCATTTTCTGCTGCTTATCCGGGTATGGGTGGTGTTTACAGCAGACTAAGCTGCTCGTCCCACACTTCCCTATCCTCAGCCAGATCTTCCATTTATTCCTGGGAGATCCTGAGATGTTTCCAAGCGAACTGGGAGATGTAATCCCTCCTGTGTGTCCTCCTTTCAGCTGAACGTGCCTGGAAGATCTCCAAAGATGGTGAGATGACCACGGAGCATCCTCACCAGATTCCTCAACCACCAACTGGTCAGCCACCAAATTCAAAGGTTATGTAGTGAGGACCAACTGATTAACCCTCTGGGGCCGACGCTGTCGTATACAACGGCTAAGACCAAGCTTTACTAAATTATAAATAACGTTTTAATGATATGAGATAGAAACTTACTCTTTTTTTGCTGAAAAGTTAACTCCACGGACTTTCGAGCCAGCCATCTGCCATCTTTCTACTCCTCATAGAAGCTGTGTGATGACGTGCACAATGTGAGTGTCCAATTGGAATTGGTTCACCATCACATGGTTTTCCAAAATCCAATCGTAGGGCAGATTTACCTCACGTGAAAAGCCAAAGATCATTTTCAGGAGTGATATGTTACTAGTTAGCACATTTGAATAGCCCCCTGGGTCGTCCAATGAGTACATATTATTAGTACATACTCAGTGTGTCCTGCGCCATTACGCACAGTGATCAGTGAAAGCAGGAGCAGACGGAGAGTCTCAAACAAGGAGTGTGTAACTATCAGGATTGCTCCACTAGTTTGCATGTGAATGTTACTGGATAACTCTGTTGCTTTCTCTGTGTAAAGCACTGTTTACCATATCAATGGACAACAAAACGCATAGACCATTTTGTATATATTATTCAAAATGTGCATTTGTGTTTATTGTTTGAACCTTTTTGTTGTACAGTCTTTCACACAATACCTCAAATTACCTTTATAAAGTGTCAAAACAGTTGTTTATTATAGTTTGCTGTGTGTTTTGAATAAATGTGTGTGGAAAATTATTTTTCGCTTTATTTTTTCCTTGCCTATTTTTGATTGTAAACCTTTATTACACTTATAAAACACAACACAAACATAGATATTCTGAAAGCACTGATATTCTGAAAGGTTGTCCTGAAAAAAAGAGACATAAAACTTGATTGTGGGATGCAGGGAGAGCTGTTAACAGCAATAATAAAACATTTATGCCAGGCGAGTGAACTGTCCAAAAAATGCCCTCGGACCCCAGAGGGTTGGTTAACCCTAATGCACCAGCTGAACACTGACACCTGTTGGACATGTCTGGGCTTGCTGCAGTGAATAATCATATCATCACATGCATGATGAAAATGAGGAGCAGGTGTGGTTGAAGTTACAGGTATGATGAAATGAACTTGGTTTTCCACTTTGTTTCATTTCCAAAGAATGGGTTTGGTTTGGTGAGCACCGAGGCCATCACTTCTTGTTAACTAGACATGCCACACTTTGTTTAGTAATAGTCTCTCTGCTGAAGCAGAAACTGTTCTAAATATAGATCAATATAGGTTGCAGAGAGCTAAAACACAATACTACATGGTACCAATCCCCTTCCTTCACAAAACTGTTAACTTATTGTTGACTAAGTATTCACCAAGCCCAAGTGAAGGAGTTCAAGTACCTCAGGGTCTTGTTCATGAGTGAGGGGACCATGGAGGGTGAGACTGGCTGGAGAATCAGTGTAGCAGAAGCAGTGTTGCATTCGCTCTGCCGTACTGTTGTGACAAAAAGGAAGCTGAGTCAAAAGGAGAAGCTCTCGGCCTACTGAATCAATCTTCGTTCCTACTCTCACCTACGGTCATGAGAGTTGGGTCATGACTGGAAGAACTAGATTATGGGTACAAGCAACCAAAATGGGCTTCCTCAGGAAGGTGGCTGGTGTCTCCCTGAGAGACAGAGTGAGAAGTTCGGTCATCCGTGGGAAGCTCGGAGTAGAGCCGCTGCTCCTTCGTATTAAAAGAAACCAGCTGAGGTGATTCGGGCATCTGGTAAGGATGTCCCCTGGGAGCCTCCCTAGGGAGGTGTTCCAAGCATGTCCATCTGGGAGGAGACCCCAGAGAAGACCCAGGACTAGGTGGATAGATCATATCTCCACATTAGCCTGGGAACGCCTCGGGATCCCTCAGGCAGAGATGGTTAATGTGGCCTGGGAAAGGGAAATCTGGAGTCCTCAACCAGAGCTGTTGCCCCAGCAACCTGATCCCAGATAAGCAATTGAAGATGAGTGAGCGTGAGTGTGTGTTTCAGTCAACATTTCATAATGTACAGTCTTCAGCAAAATGCAACGTGGGGGTCAAATGCACAGCAAAATGAAAAGAGTGGACACATTTTTGACATATTATAGTATTAATCTAACACTGGCAATTTTGCTGTGTGGTTAGTGCACTTGCTTTCAAAACAGAAGGTTCCTGGTTCAAGAACACCCTTGCCCATTCTCCATATAATGCATCAAGGAGAGCATCACACGTAAATCTAGTGCCAAATCAACAGGCAAATGCAATATTGGATCCACTGTGACGATCCTTAACAAAACAGTAGAAGCTGATAGAACTTTATTTACAGTTTTCAGCAAAATATGTGCAACACATATCCCATTGTTCTATCTTACAAACCACTATTATGATTATAATATTATTTTATTACAATGAATAAAATCAAATCAGGTTTTGGGGGGGGGGTCATAAGTCATGAGGACTCGTGTCTGAAATTTTAATTTACACCTCACAGAGGACTTGGATGTGGTTGATTACAAGAAATTGTGAATGAGTGATATACTTTAGACAGAAAATGATAAATATTAACTTCAAGTCAACCTCACACAGTCACTGTCCTTTTTCTGTGATTCTCCTTGTCATTTTCTCCATCTTACTAATGTTTACTCTCTGGAGGAACCATCTATCTGCTATCTATCTATCTGCTTGACTTCTGTGTCATCAGGGAACATTCATCTGTGTTAGTGCTATACTTATGGTCATGGTTATGGTTAGGGTTACGGTTAGGGCTAGCTTACCGCACACATCATATAGTGATAGGGGCTACCCAACTTGTCACATATTGACATTTGGTCAAAACAAACACTTTGCCTCAAAATGTGATGAGCTGGAAGTGAGAGGTGACATGCAAGTATCCCCTAGGGCTTCTCCAGCTGCAGGGATCCCCAGCACTGAGGCACTTGCATTCTGGATTATGCTCAGAGAAGTGTGACAGTGGCAACAATGTCATGGCTAAGAGTGGAAGTAGCATGCCTCATTTGAGTTTCCCTAAGTGTCTCCCTAAATAATTACTCATTTGGCAGAAAAGTCATTCCAAAAGTACACAAGGATCTCCTGACAGACCTTGGACCAAAGGCATCCAGTTGTCAACTTGGGTTACCGGCTAAAATGAAAGTCTCACAACCTCAGAATAAGATTGCAAAAAACCAGGAATCTAAAAAGTTGGACCTTCATTCTCCTACAAAGATCAATCAATCAATTTTTTTATATAGCGCCAAATCACAACAAACAGTTGCCCCAAGGCGCTTTATATTGCAAGGCAAGGCCATACAATAATTATGTAAAACCCCAACGGTCAAAACGACCCCCTGTGAGCAAGCACTTGGCTACAGTGGGAAGGAAAAACTCCCTTTTAACAGGAAGAAACCTCCAGCAGAACCAGGCTCAGGGAGGGGCAGTCTTCTGCTGGGACTGGTTGGGGCTGAGGGAGAGAACCAGGAAAAAGACATGCTGTGGAGGGGAGCAGAGATCGATCACTAATGATTAAATGCAGAGTGGTGCATACAGAGCAAAAAGAGAAAGAAACAGTGCATCATGGGAACCCCCCAGCAGTCTACGTCTATAGCAGCATAACTAAGGGATGGTTCAGGGTCACCTGATCCAGCCCTAACTATAAGCTTTAGCAAAAAGGAAAGTTTTAAGCCTAATCTTAAAAGTAGAGAGGGTGTCTGTCTCCCTGATCTGAATTGGGAGCTGGTTCCACAGGAGAGGAGCCTGAAAGCTGAAAGCTCTGCCTCCCATTCTACTCTTACAAACCCTAGGAACTACAAGTAAGCCTGCAGTCTGAGAGCGAAGCGCTCTATTGGGGTGATATGGTACTACGAGGTCCCTAAGATAAGATGGGACCTGATTATTCAAAACCTTATAAGTAAGAAGAAGAATTTTAAATTCTATTCTAGAATTAACAGGAAGCCAATGAAGAGAGGCCAATATGGGTGAGATATGCTCTCTCCTTCTAGTCCCCGTCAGTACTCTAGCTGCAGCATTTTGAATTAACTGAAGGCTTTTTAGGGAACTTTTAGGACAACCTGATAATAATGAATTACAATAGTCCAGCCTAGAGGAAATAAATGCATGAATTAGTTTTTCAGCATCACTCTGAGACAAGACCTTTCTAATTTTAGAGATATTGCGTAAATGCAAAAAAGCAGTCCTACATATTTGTTTATATGCGCTTTGAATGACATATCCTGATCAAAAATGACTCCAAGATTTCTCACAGTATTACTAGAGGTCAGGGTAATGCATCCAGAGTAAGGATCTGGTTAGACACCATGTTTCTAAGATTTGTGGGGCCAAGTACAATAACTTCAGTTTTATCTGAGTTTAAAAGCAGGAAATTAGAGGTCATCCATGTCTTTATGTCTGTAAGACAATCCTGCAGTTTAGCTAATTGGTGTGTGTCCTCTGGCTTCATGGATAGATAAAGCTGGGTATCATCTGCGTAACAATGAAAATTTAAGCAATACCGTCTAATAATACTGCCTAAGGGAAACATGTATAAAGTGAATAAAATTGGTCCTAGCACAGAACCTTGTGGAACTCCATAATTAACTTTAGTCTGTGAAGAAGATTCCCCATTTACATGAACAAATTGTAATCTATTAGACAAATATGATTCAAACCACCGCAGCGCAGTGCCTTTAATACCTATGGCATGCTCTAATCTCTGTAATAAAATTTTATGGTCAACTGTATCAAAAGCAGCACTGAGGTCTAACAGAACAAGCACAGAGATGAGTCCACTGTCCGAGGCCAAAAGAAGATCATTTGTAACCTTCACTAATGCTGTTTCTGTACTATGATGAATTCTAAAACCTGACTGAAACTCTTCAAATAGACCATTCTTCTGCAGATGATCAGTTAGCTGTTTTACAACTACCCTTTCAAGAATTTTTGAGAGAAAGGAAGGTTGGAGATTGGCCTATAATTAGCTAAGATAGCTGGGTCAAGTGATGGCTTTTTAAGTAATGGTTTAATTACTGCCACCTTAAAAGCCTGTGGTACATAGCCAACTAACAAAGATAGATTGATCATATTTAAGATCGAAGCATTAAATAATGGTAGGGCTTCCTTGAGCAGCCTGGTTGGAATGGGGTCTAATAAACATGTTGATGGTTTGGATGAAGTAACTAATGAAAATAACTCAGACAGAACAATCGGAGAGAAAGAGTCTAACCAAATACCGGCATCACTGAAAGCAGCCAAAGATAACGATACGTCTTTGGGATGGTTATGAGTAATTTTTTCTCTAATAGTTAAAATTTTGTTAGCAAAGAAAGTCATGAAGTCATTACTAGTTAAAGTTACTGGAATACTCAGCTCAATAGAGCTCTGACTCTTTGTCAGCCTGGCTACAGTGCTGAAAGAAACCTGGGGTTGTTCTTATTTTCTTCAATTAGTGATGAGTAGAAAGATGTCCTAGCTTTACGGAGGGCTTTTTTATAGAGCAACAGACCTCTTTTTCCAGGCTAAGTGAAGATCTTCTAAATTAGTGAGACGCCATTTCCTCTCCAACTTACGGGTTATCTGCTTTAAGCTACGAGTTTGTGAGTTATACCACGGAGTCAGGCACTTCTGATTTAAAGCTCTCTTTTTTAGAGGAGCTACAGCATCCAAGTTGTCTTCAATGAGGATGTAAAACTATTGACGAGATACTCTATCTCACTTACAGAGTTTAGGTAGCTACTCTGCACTGTGTTGGTATATGGCATTAGAGAACATAAAGAAGGAATCATATCCTTAAACCTAGTTACAGCGCTTTCTGAAAGACTTCTAGTGTAATGAAACTTATTCCCCACTGCTGGGTAGTCCATCAGAGTAAATGTAAATGTTATTAAGAAATGATCAGACAGAAGGGAGTTTCAGGGAATACTGTTAAGTCTTCTATTTCCATACCATAAGTCAGAACAAGATCTAAGATATGATTAAAGTGGTGGGTGGACTCATTTACTTTTTGAGCAAAGCCAATAGAGTCTAATAATAGATTAAATGCAGTGTTGAGGCTGTCATTCTCAGCATCTGTGTGGATGTTAAAATCGCCTACTATAATTATCTTATCTGAGCTAAGCACTAAGTCAGACAAAAGGTCTGAAAATTCACAGAGAAACTCACAGTAACGACCAGGTGGACGATAGATAATAACAAATAAAACTGGTTTTTGGGACTTCCAATTTGGATGGACAAGACTAAGAGTCAAGCTTTCAAATGAATTAAAGTTCTGTCTGGGTTTTTGATTGATTAATAAGCTGGAATGGAAGATTGCTGCTAATCCTCCGCCCCGGCCCGTGCTACGAGCATTCTGACAGTTAGTGTGACTCGGGGGTGTTGACTCATTTAAACCAACATATTCATCCTGCTGTAACCAGGTTTCTGTAAGGCAGAATAAATCAATATGTTGATCAATTATTATATCATTTACCAACAGGGACTTAGAAGAGAGAGACCTAATGTTTAATAGACCACATTTAACTGTTTTAGTCTGTGGTGCAGTTGAAGGTGCTATATTATTTTTTCTTTTTGAATTTTTATGCTTAAATAGATTTTTACTGGTTATTGGTGGTCTGGGAGCAGGCACCGTCTCTACGGGGATGGGGTAATGAGGGGATGGCAGGGGGAGAGAAGCTGCAGAGAGGTGTGTAAGACTACAACTCTGCTTCCTGGTCCCAACCCTGGATAGTCACGGTTTGGAGGATTTAAGAAAATTGGCCAGATTTCTAGAAATGAGAGCTGCTCCATCTAAAGTGGGATGGATGCCGTCTCTCCTAACAAGACCAGGTTTTCCCCAGAAGCTTTGCCAATTATCTATGAAGCCCACCTCATTTTTTGGACACCACTCAGACAGCCAGCAATTCAAGGAGAACATGCGGCTAAACATGTCACTCCCGGTCTGATTTGGGAGGGGCCCAGAGAAAACTACAGAGTCCAACACAAGATAAGCGTAGCAGAAACACAACCTTAACCATAACCTTAACTACACTCTAAGAACTAAAACACTGTATTTAATTGATAAAGCTAAGGTAATTTTTTCCACATAACACTGTCAATTAAGTGCAAAACAATATTGTTGAAATTAATTAAATCAAATAAACATATTACTTAAATCCCTAAAATTAACAATTGCAAGTACGAGGTCTATTAGAAAATTATCCGACCTTATTATTTTTTTCAAAAACCATATGGATTTGAATCACGTGTGATTGCGTCAGACAAGCTTGAACCCTCGTGCGATTGCGTTTTTCCACGTCTGTCGGTTGCGTCATTCACCTGTGAGCAGGCTTTGAGTGAGGAGTGGTCCAGCCCCCTCGTCAGATTTTCATTGTCAGGAAATGGTGGAATGATTTGCGCTTTTTTCCATCAGAATTTTTTCAGAAACTGTTAGAGACTGGCAGCTGGAAACCATTAGAAAAATTTATCTGGCTTTCGGTGAAAATGTTACGGGCTTGGTAGAGAATAAGGAGTGTTACTGTCGCTTTAAGGACGGCCCCCAACGGCTGTGGGGCGCGCCGCGCTCCGAAGCCGCCATCGACAGGCTGAACGACCAATTCATTTCTAAACAGATGGCTGTCTGGATCCGTGACCATCGTGTGCCATTTTTCTGGTTATCACAAGAGCTGGACATCAACCATTTTCCGGCAGATTTCACTTTTAACAAGAGATTTTGTCATGGAAAGCCGAGCGGAGGCTTTGCGTGTCACGATGGATTCGCTACTGGAGTGAGACAAAACCACCTCCGTTTTGGTCTCACAGGACGGCTTTGAGATGGCGTTCAGACAGCTGTCGGTGGTTTTTCCATCGAGTGATGATCCGAGAAATTGTGGATGTGCCTGGACATGCCAGAACATGTCCCGTGAGGCTTCATCATGGCGTTGCTTTGCGCCATGCGGCACCGCCACGACGCACGGAATTCCTCCGCACGTCTGTCTAAATGTGCCGAAAAAGTGCTGATGTCCACGTCTTTTCACAATTCCTGTGCTAGTCAGACGACGTCCCGGATAAAACATAGCGTCCAGTTTGGAAATGAACGGCACATTCCACTGTTACAGGAGTTTTTGTCATGGAAAGAGGACCACTCCTCACTCAAAGCCTGCTCACAGGCGAATGACGCAACCGACAGGCGTGGAAAAACCCACGCATGCGCACGAAGGTTCAAGCTTGGCTGACGCAATCACACGTGATTCAAATCCATATGGTTTTTGAAAAAAATAATAAGGTCGGATACTTTTCTAATAGACCTCGTATATTGAAAATAATAGTATTAATTACATTTAAAACCTCTGTGTTTCATTTCTTAGAGTGTATGACCATAACCATAACAAAGACATAGATGAATGTTCCATGATGATGCAGAAGTGAAGCACATAGTTCTGTGTGGTGTCAAAATCAAATCAAATCATTTTCATTTATATAGCGCCAAATCACAACAAACAGTTGCCCCAAGGCGCTTCGTATTGCAAGGCAAAGCCATACAATAATTACAGAAAAACCCCAACTGTCAAAACGACCCCCTGTGAGCAAGCACTTCGCGACAGTGGGAAGGAAAAACTCCCTTTTAACAGGAAGAAACCTCCAGCAGAACCAGGCTCAGGGAGGGGCAGTCTTCTGCTGGGACTGGTTGGGGCTGAGGGAGAGTGTCAGAGAGAAATGACAGCTGGTGTAAAGAAAAAAGTGTTTCCCTGCACATCACTAAATTATGTGAGAGTGTTACCTAACTCATTACATAGTGACGCAAAGGACCACTGACAAAGCATAAAAATGTGACAAGTTGGGAGTGAGAATGTCTGGTCTATCCCCTTCATGTTCTCGACACATATGGAATTGGATAATATGTTGCAATACGATACAGTTGGACACAGTTCTTCTCTGTAATTTACGATCCTCAAGTAGAACATCAAATATTTTTATATCATGCCTAGTGGACACACTCCAATGTTCATTTTCAGTGTTTACATTGTAGAGCCATTTCTGTTTGTGCTCAGACAAACTGCAGTAGCAAGAGTATTCAAAAACAAGAGCAATTGGAGATTTCTGATGTCCGCCAAGGGTTGACGAGGACTCAAAATAAAAGATATGTGATTCACATCGTGACCCGGACTTTACCTGGATCCAGATTCCACAATACCATGCAATAATTGCATAATGATCCAGAATGGTCTGACTGATCAAAATGTTGCAATCTGATATTTAATTCACAAGCTGAAACAAAATAGTGTCTTCCTGATCTTGCTTTTACATCATGATGTCGTAGCCGTGAAGTAGTTTTAATGTAATCCTTAAAAGTTTACAAAGTGAAATCCTGATCCATAATCTGGATCCAGGTCACCTCCAAAATTTAATGGAGTCTTCCGAGGCCAAACACAAATCTGTGGTGAAAATTTGGTGAAAATCCATTAAGTAACATTGACGCAATCCTCAAAATCTGACAAAGTTCAGTGGTGTCTTTCATGGCCTAATATCTGTCTGTGGTGCAAATTTGGTGAGAATCTGTGAAGTAGTCTTCAAAGCCTATATTAAGTGAATTCTTGATCCAGAATATGGATCCAGATCACCTCCAAAATTTATTGGAGTCTTCCATGCCCTAATATCTGTTGTGCAAATTTGGTGATAATCTGTGAAATAGGTTTTTTTTTACATAATACCTCAAGGCCTATATAAAGTGAAATCTTGATCGAGATCCAGATCCGGTGTCACCAACTTAACTGGTCCTCCCTGTCTTCACTGCGCATGCGTTTTGGAGTGTCAGCAGCAATTCACCGATTATCACCTGATTTCTGCTTAAAACTACCTCGTTTCTGCTTAAAACTGAGTTTAGAATGTTTTAAGAGGTTTTATTTTGTCATCTGGTGGTTAATAATCACATTATTCCATTTGATCACTTTGAGTGTAGAGTGTCAGACTCAGAGAGTCAGACTCAGATGTGCTGCTGTGGCACTCTGATCGCTGCTCCCCCGTCTTTTATTATGAAATAATGCTGAATTTATGTGGAAATGATTGTTGCACAAAAGCTTCAGATATCTGTCGCTGAGATAGATGATGACTGCAGTGACATTTTGAGCAGAAACGAGGTGATAGACGGTGAATTGATGCTAGCCGAAATGGCACGTGCAGTAAACACAGGGGGACTGATTTTTAGGGGGACCGTTCAGTCAGCGACACCGGATCACCTCCCAAATTTCATGGAGTCTTCCATGGCCTAATAGGTATCTGGGTTGAAAATTTCGTCAAAATCCATGCAGTAGTTTTGATGTAATCCTGCTAACAGACAGACAGGACCATCACCTCCCCTCTCTTAGGGAAGGTGATGATCTAGTGGTAAACCATTGGGCTTGAGACCAGAGGATCCTCGGTTCAAATCCCATCCTGAACGGAAAATCACTAAGGGCCCTTGGGCAAAGGTACTTAATCCCTTAGTTGCTCCCAGTGTGTAGTGAGCACCTTGTATGGCAGCAGCCTGACATCAAGGTGAATGTGAGGCATTATTGTAAAGCGCTTTGAGTGTCTGATGCAGATGGAAAAGCGCTATATAAATGCAGTCCATTTACAGACAAATAAATAAATACAGATAATTTTATTACGTCCTTGGCGGACGTAATACATGGACTCAATTTCAACAAGTGACATTCCCAAAAACTGTTTCAATAAATCGCTTCATATGCACTTTAATTTGTTATTTGCACTGGCAAACCAATAATGAAGACACTTTTAAAGTTAAGTGTGAAAGAGCATTTCTGTGCACTTCTTCCTCACACACACACACACACACACACACACACACACACACACACACACACACACACACACACACACACACACACACACACACACACACACACACACACACACTGTCCAAAGCAGCCAGGTGTTTTACAGCCAGATCCCAGATGTGTGGCCTCCACCCATCACCCCAGCTGCACGCTGCATCTGCTCCTTATTTCAGTCCCTTTGACCATGTCCAGGCCTGATCCACATGGAGTCCAAAAATCCACATGCTAACACCACACGCTAGCATGTGGACACATGCATACAAACATAAGTCAACAAATTCATCTGTCATTTGCAAGCAAAAAAACAACTTTACGATGTTCATTTAGCAGATGTGCTGTAGTAAAAACACTGTATTTGCTGGGGAACTGGGGTACAACTTCATTTCTAGCCACCCCATCTGTGTGTGTGTGTGTGTGTGTGTGCGTGTGTGTGTGTGTGTGTGAGAGAGAGAGAGAGAGAGAGAGAGAGAGAGAGAGAGAGAGAGAGAGAGAGAGAGAGGTGAGTAGAGGAGAGACTGGTGAACATGGATCAGGTCTGGTGTGTGTGCTGATTGCAGAGCTGTAATGCTAACTGAAGGCTGCAGTCCAGTGATGAATGCACTTTGGTCCTAACACACAGCATGGAGCTCACTTCTCCAGAGAGCAGCAGTCACAGCGGTCAACATCACTTACAGCACGACAGAGTGGGAATGAAGGGCAGAGGCAAAGAACTTCACCTCAGACCAGACTAGGGATGGGTATTGAGAACCGGTTCTTTTCAAGTATCGTTAAGAAATTATTCGATCCACCGATATCAATAGCCTTTTTGCTTAACGATTCCCTTATCGGTCCTTCAGAGCAGCCATTGTTTTTGAGGGTGTTTGTCGGGAAAATGATCATTCCTCTACATTGATTACAGACCCTGCAGCGGGTCTGTAATCAACCATTTCTGCAGCATGACACCACTTTGAAGCGTGAACCAATGAAACAATGCTTCGATCCACTGGTTCGTTGGTTTTTGATTTGCTGCTCTTCAGAAACGGCAAGTCCGCTTCTTAACCCCTCTCAAAGCCATTAAAATATTGTGTGTCACTTTTGTGTGGATTAAAGTCACTAACTGGGACTCTTGTCTTGTTGCAGTCAAGAAACGAGAATTGTCCTCCGTTCCATTGGCACAGCTCCAAACGCTACGCGGCTCTCTGCTGAGACCGACTCTGCTCGGAATTAATAACTTCAAAACGAATTGCCGCTTTGAATAAAATGACACCGCTTACAAACGCTGTAATACAGACAAGAAACTACAATCGACTAAAACTTTTTTCCTCCCAAAATGAGACATCCTTGTTGTGTGGGCCGCCAGAAGAGGAGGTACTGCTGGCCCACCACCAGAGGGCGCCCTGCCTGGAGTGCGGGCTCCAGGCACCAGAGGGCGCAGCCGCCTCACAGGAGCAGCCAGGGTGACAGCTGTCACGCATCACCTGCAACAGCTGTTACCAATCATCCGATCGGCAGGAGTATATCAGCAGGACGACGTCTCCACCTCTTTGCCGAGATATCGTTTCTACCGAGAAGGTAACGTACTCTGCTAGCTGATTAACAGTGATCTTTGTAACTTGTGCATTACTCTGAGAGAGCTTCCCAACGAGAGGTGGAGGTAGCTTACCTGTCGTTCGGATTCCTGGGTGCGAACGCGCCCTCCTTTAACTGTTCTTTATTCCTCGCCAGCAGTACCAGGTCCGACACGCGGAGGCAGTGGCCACCTGGGAGTTCGGGACTTGGCAGCTCCAGTATTCCCGGGGTCTGGTGGCGGAGGAAACCGTGTGGTTCCGGTTCTACTTTGGAGAGGTGTCTCCTATCTTCGAGCCTGCCCACATGACACCTGTGTGAATTTGACTTTGTCCCTTTATTGTGATCTGTTGTCCTTGTTGTGCGTATTTACAACAGTAAAGTGTGTTATTTGACCTATTCCATTGTCCGTTCATTTGCGCCCCCTGTTGTGGGTCCGTGTACTTACACTTTCCCAACAATCCTGTGTTCTTTATAAATTACATCCTGACGTGCAGCACAGCTGTAAGAGCTCAGCTCAGATGTATGGAAAGACATTCATGCCAATAATGTCTGAAAGGAAATGCTTTTGAACAAAAACTACAGATTTTATTTCTATTTATGTCCAGAGATCAAGGGTCCACCATGTAGAGTTTATTGTGTCCAAAGTTTAAGGATCCAGTGATCAGTTTCATATTTATTTACTTTAAGACTCAATAAAATGTTCACTTTCAATTAAATTTCAACTTAATTGGTTTATAAAGTGCCAAATCACAACAAAAGCCATCTCAAGGCACCTCATATAGAACAGTTTAACATAAAAAAAAATGAAAATAAATAAATAAATAAAACAATTCAAATACATAATTAAAAACAGAAGTAAAGAACAAACAGATAAAAAATAAAAACTATTCATAAGAAAGAGAATAAAAATAGGCTTTAAGTCTTGACTTAAAAATGTACATGGACTCTGACTGCCTCATGGTCGCAGGAAGACCGTTCCACAGAGCAGGTGCACGATAAGAAAAAGCTCTTTGACCCTTTGACATAGAAAACCCGTAAAGCCTACTTTTAGTACACAAAAAAACCCACAAGAGGTATCGAAAAGGAAATCGATAAGGAATCGGATCTATAAGCAGAATTGATAATGGTATCGATATCGATAAAATCTTATCGATACCCATCCCTAGACCAGACTCAACACCGTGACGAAATTAGCATTTGATATTTTAAAACTTTCATCTGAAACCACGACGGCACTAATATGCTTCCATTTAACGGGGAGTGTGCGTTAGCATCATCATGGTGAGTGTCAGCTCAGCTCTGGCAGCATGCGGTGGTCCCACATGTCATCACATCCACCACACTGGAAACTTCTTGAGTAGTTGATGGTACCCACCCAGGCAGACAATTGGGACATCCTCACCTTTTGAAAAGAGCCACCTATCTGCCACAGTCAAGTAAACGTGGGTATCCCCTTAACTTTCTCCAGCTGCTGGGTCACTCAACACTGACACATCTGTGTGCTGGAGCATTCATTCACTCATTCATTCATTTTCTGCTGCTTATCAGGTTTGGGTCACGGTGACAGCAAACCACCTCAATCCGTACTTCCCTATCCTTTGCCATGTCCTCTCACTCTTCCTGTGGGATCCCGAGGAATGTAATCCTCCAGTGTCTCTGGGTCTTCCCCGGGGCCTCCTCCCTGTTGGATGTGCCTGTCAGACTTTCCTAGGGAGTCAACCAGGGAGTATCCTCACCAGATTCCCAAACCACCTCAGCTGACTCTCGTCATTGCAAAGAAGCAGCAGCTGTATGCCGAGTCTCTCCCGGATATTTGAGCTTCTCACCCTGTCCCTGAGTTGCAGGCAGCCCAGATACCCGATGGAGAAGCTCGTTTCCATTACTTGTATCCATGTGTCGTGCTGCACCATGTCAGAGAAATGTGGCACATCTCCAAAATATCATAGCTGAGATTCCCTCACAAAGCAAGTGATGCTCCTCATGGGAGTCTCCCTAAGCAACCACGTATTGGACACAAAGTCAGTCCATCAGTACACAAGGATCCTTTGGGGAGATCTAGTACCAAAGATATTTAGTCGTTGGTACTAGATCTAATCTGTCATTGGTTATTCTAAACCAATTACATTTTTTCTGCAAATCTGATTGTTAATTGCGTGAGATTTCAGACTGTATAATATCGGGGTAACGGTGGAAAAATATTCGACCATTTCACATTTGGATGTATTATCCATGTCCTAACCGGTGTTATGATGAGATGTAATTCCTGTCAACAGGCCTCCTCCGCGCATGCGCAATATTGTCAGGACGCGAAACTGTTGATTTATGTGACAAGACACACAATTTGACAGAACACCAGCTGCGCATGCTGCTACGCAGATGTCATAATGGCGCTGTTAGCTGAGCGCAAGAGAAAGTTGCGTACCGACGCCACCACCACAATGGGTGAATTTAAGCTGCCATACGAAAGTACTGATGTGGATTCTGACAAAGAATTACCGTTTCACATTTGATGGATTACTCCATGCCCTGACCACTGATGGAGCGACGCTGCCTCACGGTAAGCCTTGCCAACCTACTTATCTACAGAAAAATAAACTGCTCAAATGATAGAATTGGGTTAGAATGGTAATAACCCTGCTATGTCTGATGATTTGCAGCTATTCATGCTGTTATACAGTCACAAATATCTGTTTTACCAGCTTTGCTAACGCGTCGCCAATAAAACTCCGTTTTACCAGCTCTGCTAATGCGTTGTTGGGAAAGCTCAATTTGCGACCCTATAACCAGCATGAATGTCCGAAAATCATCAGACACAACAGGATTATTCCCAAAGTGTCCAAGTTTCACAACCACACAGTAAAAAGTAGGTATCAGGACCCTAAAGAGTTGGACCTTCATGCTCCTGTAAAGTTATCGGCATCATCAAACACCAAACGCCCAGGGACCTTATGACTCCCTAAGATTTTCCTCAGTGTGTTTCAGTCTCAAAGGCCAGTGACATTATGTGCACTGTACATTTTGCAGTGCACAGAGTGATGGTTGTGTTAATCCACAGGTATGCATATTTAAAATAACAGTAGTGATAATTTCATCTACTTTTACAACTAGCTGCACTGAACATCACATTAATGAATTCTGTGTTCAAGGAAGTACTTTTTGGAGAATTTCTGAACTCAGTGTATCTTGAAAAGTTTTAGCAGCTTTTTTTCGTATCAAATACACAACTGGAGGGTGCATACCTCTGCCAAAGCTCAGTGGGGCCTGCATACATATTATCTCAAGCCATATTCCAACCTTTCAGCTAAAGGATCCACAGACAAAAGCGTAAATTTGTATTGAATCTGTAGTTGACAACCTCCACAAAAACAATGCATATCATTACAAAATTATATATCAATCAATCAATCAACTTTTTTCTTGTATAGCGCCAAATCACAACAAACAGTTGCCCCAAGGCGCTCCACATTGCAAGGCAAGGCCATACAATAATTATGAAACACAGTCTACGTCTAAAGCAACATAACCAAGGGATGGTCCAGGGTCACCCGATCCAGCCCTAACTATAAGCCTTAGCGAAAAGGAAAGTTTTAAGCCTAATCTTAAAAGTAGAGAGGGTATCTGTCTCCCTGATCTGAATTGGGAGCTGGTTCCACAGGAGAGGAGCCTGAAAGCTGAAGGCTCTGCCTCCCATTCTACTCTTACAAACCCTAGGAACTACAAGTAAGCCCGCAGTCTGAGAGCGAAGCGCTCTATTGGGGTAATATGGTACTACGAGGTCCCTAAGATAAGATGGGACCTGATTATTCAAAACCTTATAAGTAAGAAGAAGAATTTTAAATTCTATTCTAGCATTAACAGGAAGCCAATGAAGGGAGGCCAACACGGGTGAGATATGCTCTCTCCTGCTAGTCCCCGTCAGTACTCTAGCTGCAGCATTCTGAACCAACTGAAGGCTTTTTAGGGAACTTTTAGGACAACCTGATAATAATGAATTACAATAGTCCAGCCTAGAGGAAATAAATGCATGAATTAGTTTTTCAGCATCACTCTGAGACAAGACCTTCTGATTTAGAGATATTGCGTAAATGCAAAAAGGCAGTCCTACATATTTGTTTAATATGCGCTTTGAATGACATATCCTGATCAAAAATAACTCCAAGATTTCTCACAGTATTACTAGAGATCAGGGAAATGCCATCCAGAGTAACGATCTGGTTAGACACCATGCTTCTAAGATTTGTGGGGCCAAGTACAATAACTTCAGTTTTATCTGAGTTTAAAAGCAGGAAATTAGAGGTCATCCATGTCTTTATGTCTGTAAGACAATCCTGCAGTTTAGCTAATTGGTATAGGAATATATAGGAATGTTTTTTTAGCCATCAGCCCTGTAGAACACGGGCATCGCCTGCACCATCTGGCACACAACCTTATGTAGATTCTGGATTTTTATATAATCGCCAAACCGTTCGTGAACATTTGCCACACAACCTTCTCAGATGAACATGACTTGTATTGTCTCCTAAAGGGTCTTACACCAAGCAGAGTGTCTGTCTGTCTGTCTGTCTGTCTGTCTGTCTTCTTTCTTTCTTTTTCTTTCTTTCTTTCTTTCTTTCTTTCTTTCTTTCTTTCTTTCTTTCTTTCTTTCTTTCTTTCTTTCTTTCTTTCTTTCTTTCTTTCTTTCTTTCTTTCTTTCTTTCTTTCTAATTCTTGAGGTCCATGTGACATCTACCTTGAAACAGAGACAATCAGTCTATACATTTTTAAGTTGCGGTAAACTAATTAATAAACCAGTTTACTGCCAGACATATGTTGAAAACATTTCATCAAAAATGCAGTGAACTTAATACAGCTGACAAAACACACCTCAGAGTTCAGAGGTAAATGAATTAATAAATGTCCATCAACAGCCTGAGCCGCAGTCACACGGCACTCACCAGGCAGCGCCCGTTGACACACACCGCACCAGACTCCTTCTCACAGGCTGTGCCATCGAGCACACGGCCAAAGTTGTAGTAGAAGTTGTGACCCAGGGCCAAGCAGCTCAGTTCACAGGGGTTGGAACCTGTTGGACAAGCCATTTGGTCAATGGCTTGTTAGTGTATCAAGGAAAAACAGGCAAAGGGACAGGAAGGATGACGACTGAAACACAGAAACAGGCCAGGCACAGAGGTGGGCATGAGGTAACACTACGAAGAACACTCAACATTTGGTTTCACATCCAGAAAACTTAGCGTTATGGAACAATTGCCACCAGCAAGTGCACACGAACAGTGAGGAAATATTACTGCAAACTGCTCAACATCCATCATATATGTAAAAAAAAATGTTGCAGATCTCTGTGGAAATGTGACACATGACTAGTGTCATATGTCAGTAGTATTCAGCTGTATTTCTTGAAACCATTCTCAATAGATAAAGATTAGTTAGTGATAGTTTATTCTGTGGTTCTGACCTCTAAGGATGTCCAGAGGATGTTTAAGGGGCAGGGAATGGTCCTAAAGATACTCCAGATGCGTCTTTTCTTTGTAGATTTGCTTGCTGCAAAACGCGGGCCTGGTCTTGAATAAAACTATAAGAGCCTTATCTTGATTACCTATAGTACACAGACTAATGTAAAGTGCTTATCGCAAATGCATTTGGGTGTGTCCAACTCTACTTTGCTGTTCACTCCCATGTTCTCAAATTAAGTTACAGGGTGAAAAGACATTTTAGTTTGGCTTTGGCTATAACATGAAATAAACCAATCAGAGCTTCATAACAGCCATGTACCTCTCCACACTGTTGTATGGCTGGGGGCCTGGCTGCCTTTTTGTTTCTGTCTTTTGTTTTTCCTTCCAGGTGGCTTGCATTTGGGACTGAGTGGCTGTGTAGCTGAGTTTATCAGGACCTCACCCTGATCACCTGAGGCTGATCACCTGCGGCTCGTCAGGACTCACAGCTGTGGTGCATCTACATGGATTGGAACATGGTGGCATTTAAGACTGGAGTACACAGTGTGTATTTGCCAGAGACTCGACCTTGTGACCAGACGGGTGAGATCGTCGTCTCGAGAGCCATCTCATCATCAGTGGATGCAGAGAACGTCCAGGTTTGATGCATGGTCTGTGAAAGAGGAGGGGGTGAGGTCTCACGCTCGTCAGCACACTTCCTGAGGTACGTTAGATTTTGTGACTAACATTTATACAGTCAGTAAATATGGTGTCCCTCACACCTTTATTATATTGAGCTGTATGTAGTCGTTTAATCAGCTTCCACTGCTGTGGAGTTTTGTGAACTGGATGTTCCATGCCTGCAGGGTGGGAAGCTGATTAGTAATTAAGCCAGGAAGTGTTTGCTGTTTGTGCACCTTTGAGCGTTCTCTCTGTGTGTTGAGTGTGGACTCACATAATGATTCCTTCTTTCACAGACTCGGTTTGTCGCGGCCACCTGGGGGTTGTCGGCGGGGTCCTTGGGTCCGAACCAGTTCTGGCTCCGGACCGTTAGCGCTGCTGGGAGCGCACCGCAATCCACCACGCCAGACCGCGCACTTTTATATTTTTCACAGCACTGTTATGTTCATTAAACTCTGTTATCCTTTGTACCGTGCTCTGCTTATTTTATACTGGGTCCTTCAAACGCTGGTCGGTTCTCCGGGCTGCGTCCGACACACAACACACACCTCAGTTTAAGACCAACATAGAATGTACGTACAATTAGACATGCGAACTAAAGAATGTGGGCACTTAAACTTTGAGCCAATTTTGGATGATGGAGATTTTAAAATATTTTAACTTCAATTTTATCTTGCATTACTTGTGAGTGGGCAGCAGCAAGAAGGTCGTGGGTTTGATTCCCACCTGGGGCTTTTCTGGACAGGGTGCTGGCATGTTCTGCCCTTGCTTGTGTGTGTTCTCTCCGAATGCTCCGACTTCCTCCCACATCCAAAAACATGTCTTAGGTGTAACGCAAAATTTAAATTGACTGTATGTGTGTGCGGGTGAGAATGTGTTTGTCTGTCTATATGTGGCCCTGTGATAGACTGGCGTCGTGTCCAGGGTTTACCTATGACTGCTGGGACAAGCTCCAACCCCTCTCCCGTGACTTTTAAATGGAGTAAGTGGTATTGAAAAGGGATGGATGGATTACTTGTGAGTGATAACATGACCAAATACTGAAATACTGAAATGTACGAGGTCTGTCCGTAAAGTATCGTACCTTTTTATTTTTTTTCAAAAACTATATGGATTTCATTCATATGTCTTTACGTCAGACATGCTTGAACCCTCGTGCGCATGCGTGAGTTTTTCCACGCCTGTCGGTGACGTCATTCGCCTGTGAGCACGCCTTGTGGAAGGAGTGATCCCGCCCCGGACATGTCCAGCTCTAAACAAGTTCTTTTATACTCACTCGACTGGTAAGCACTGAAAGCTGAGATAGACATGTCCCAACTTGTCCTCGAACACTCCGAAACGGAGGTGTTCCTTTGTCTCGCTTCATCAGCGAATCGGCCGTGACGCGCGAAGCCTCCGCGCGGCTTTCCATGACAAAATCTCTTGTTAAAAGTGAAATCTGCCGGAAAATGGCTGATGTCCAGGTCTTGTGATAACCAGAGAAAGAGCACACGACGGTCTCGTATCCACAGAGCCATCAGCTTAGAAATGATCCAGTGGTTTGTGCCGCATCGTCGCAGCTCGCAGCGCGGCGCACCGACCGTCCTTAAAGGGGTCCTTATACCTGTAGTTAAAGTCCTTATTCTCTGTGAAGCCCATAAAATTTTCACTGAAAGCCAGATAAATTTTTCGAATGGTTTCCAGGTGCCAGTCTCTAACAGCTTCTGAAAAAATTCTGATGGAAAAAAAGTCCTTTTCATTCCGCCATTTCCAGACAATGAAAATCCGACGAGGGGGCGGGACCACTCCTTCCACAAGGCGTGCTCACAGGCGAATGACGTCACCGACAGGCGTGGAAAAACTCACGCATGCGCACGAGGGTTCAAGCATGTCTGACGTAAAAACATATGAATGAAATCCATATAGTTTTTGAAAAAAATAAAAAGGTACGATACTTTACGGACAGACCTCGTATTTCTAGCTTTGGAATTGTTATTATATTAAATTGATTTAGACATTGTGTTATTTCAGGGACCTTTATACTGAATTCATACTTATGGTTTCCAATACATGTTCTTAAGAGCCACTAGTGGAAATGACTTTGTGATTATCAACAATATTTTTATTATTTATATATATATATATTCCATAGCATCAAGCAGATGAGAGTCCACAACTCCCCCTGGACGGAATGTCAGTCCCACACAGATTACTTCCATTTACTCCCGTTCACAGCTGTGTGGACTGAGATAATGTAGATTAAGTGACTTGTCTAAGGAAACAGACAGGTAGCTTGAGTGGGATTCAAACCCATGTCTACATACTGGCATGTCAGCTTAATACCCACTCAGCTACCTGCAGTATAACTGAATTGTAGAGCAGGTTTTAGAAAACATGCAAAGCATCAATCTTATTGCTTGAAATAACCTCTAAGGAGATGACAATTTTTTTTTTTTAAATGCACTGACCTCCATGAAAGGTGGTCCACTTGAAGGAGTTTCCAGCCACCAGCGGCCTGTCATTGAAGGCAGCACACTGCATCTCTCTGAAGTCTTCAGAGCCAAGCGGACAATCCTGCACACACACGGTGTACTGTGAGGACACTGAATTTACAAACTGCAGGTTTACCCTCAGTTAAACCAGTGTTTCCCAATCCTGGTTCTTCGGGACCCAAAATACTCCACATTTTCCATTTGTGCACAAACTAATCAGAGTAGATCAGCTCGGTCAGGTGTGTTCAGCTAATCAACATATTTATATGTAATGTTTTCTGGTTTACCGCAGTCCAGCATTAGGGGTCTCCAACTGGTTCAAAATGCTGCTGCCAGACTCCTGACAGGAAGCAGACATTTTGACCACATTACACTCATTTAGGCATCTCTTCACTAGATTCCTGTCCCTGTGAGGTCAGATTTAAGGTTCTACTATTAACCTATAAAATTATTCACGGAGTAGCACCGCCTTCTTAGCTGACCTAATTAAACCCTATGTGCCGACCAAGGCTCTGCATTCTCAGGGCGCAGGACTACTTTGTGTCCCTAGGGTGAATAAAAAGTCTGTGGGTCACAGAGCTTTCTCTTATCGTGCCCCTGTTCTGTGGAATGATCTCCCTCATCAATAAAACAGTCCGATTCTGTTGAGACTTTCAAGTCGAGACTTAAGATGCACTTATTTTCCCTCTCATATGGCTAGCATGGCACAGTATAGCACAGTATGGAACTATGCTTCCTACCCTTTTAAATTCATTTGATTAGTAAACAGAGCAGGTCTCAGCCTCAACTTGATCTAAAGTCTGGGTCAGTTAGTAAAGCTTAGGGCTAATGGCCGGCGATCACCTTAGTATTTCTTCTCCTTTCCTGTTGCTTAATGCTGACAAATTATACTTAAGTGTAGTTTTCCTGGCCGACTGATTCTGTTTTTTTGTTTCGTTGATGCAGCTGGATCCACGTGCTGGAATAGATGATTTCTGTAATGGGCGCAGAACGGACAAAAACAGATCCACTGAGTGGCTCAATGGCCCCCCTCCTCAACCCTCCCCTGATGGTAGACTGGACATCTGCATGGACTCTCATCAGTTGTTGCTGTTGTGTTCTCTATTGTAAATCTTTTTGGTAGAATGGTATAAGCAGTGGGTCACCCCTCTGAGTCTGGTCTGCTTGAGGTTTCTTCCTCATTTTCATCGGTGGTAGTTTTTCCTTACCACTGTCACCTGTGTGCTTGCCCTAGGGGTTGGTAAGGGGGAGGTGATGGTCTAGTGGTTAAGCTTTGGGCTTGAGACCAGAGGATCCTCGGTTCAAATCCCAATCTGACCAGAAAATCACTAAGGGCCCTTGGGCAAGGTCCTTAATCCCCTAGTTGCTCCCGGTGTGTAGTGGGCGCCTTGCATGGTAGCAGTCTCACACTGGGATGAATGTGAGGCATTTGATGTGTAAAGCACTTTGAGCGTCTGATGCAAATGGAAAAGCGTTATATAAATGCAGTACATTTGTTGTGTATCGTCCTGGTTCCTGCCTTCTCTCTCTTTCTCTCTCTTCTCAGGTGGCTTCCTTGTGGAGCTGATGAGCACACCTACCTGCAATCTACATGCCTCCATATAAGCCCTGGTTCAACAGCTCATTGGCGTCAGAGACTCAGTGTTCACAACCTGGTATCTGGCCTCTCTATTTCTGTATAGAGCCTATCTGTCTGTGTTCCGTCGCTGTGTTTACCTACTCACTGTTTGGTTAAATGCATGTTTCTTGTCACCTGGTCAAGTTTGGGTCTGAGTGATTGTGAGCAGCCGTCATACTATTTCTCCTCCTCTGCAGTGACACCATTCTCCATCAGCTCCACAGGGGGCCACCTGGACCACGGACCACCCAACTCCTCACCAAGGATCGCCACCTGCACACCGGATCTCCTTGGGCTGCGACCACCTGATTCCACCGCAACGCGGGCCGGGTCCCCACTCTGCCAACCTCCGAATCAGTACACACTATTCATGCAGCATTTGTCCTGGTAACCATTCTTGTACAATAAATCTGATTTACTTTCCATTCAGCCTCCCTGCTTTGGAGTCCAATCCTGGTTTTCGGGTCAAAACCCTAACAGAAGTCTCTGGCCAACATCATGGACTCCGCAGGGTCAGACCAACTTCAACAGGCTCTGTCTGCCCAGGGAGCCTTCCTGGGTCAGCAACAGCAACAACTCTCTGCACTATCAGATCTTGTTCAGGACCTCACCCAAGAGGTTTCTCACACACACACACACACACACACACACACACACACACACACACACACACACACACACACACACACACACACACACACACACACACACACACACACACACACACACACACACACACACACACACACACACACACACCTCACTGTCTTCTCTAACAGCTAAATTTCATAAGCTTACCTTGGTTTCACCTCCAGCCCAGGATTCCACTCCAGTTCAACTTTTGCAGGCCTCCGCGTCTCCCAATCCAGTCCCTGAACTGTTTATCTGTCATCCAGAACCATATGCTGATGATGTAAACACATCCTCTTCCTTTCTCATGCAGTGTTCTTTAGTTTTCTCCCAGCGTCCTTCACAATAGTCCACCGATCACAGTTCAAATCTATTATGTAATCAACCTGCTCCGGGGAGAGGCCCTCAAGTGGGCTACCACCCTCTGGAGCACAAATTCACCTCTGCTTCACTCCTTTTCTCATTTCTCCCAAGAGTTTCAGTTGGTTTTTGATCACCCCCAACGTAGCCATTCCTTATCCCAGCAGCTACTGTCCCTGAGGCAGGAACAGCGGAGCACTGCAGAGTACGCAGTCGACTTCTGGGTTCTTGCTGTGGAGGCCGGCTGGGACTCTGCGGCATTGCAAAGCGTTTTTGTTAATGGGTTGTCGGAGGCATTAAAGGATGAGCTGGCAGTTCGTGATGAGCCGGAATTGCTGGATGATTTAATCTCGTTAGCCATCCGTGTTGACAACCGGTTGAGGGAGCGTCAGAAAGGCCAGAGGGCTGACCGGAGTGTGCTGCTCAGATCCCTCCGTGGTTTGGACCGGGCCCATCTTTCCCGAGCTCCACTGCTGTGTCCATCCCCAGACCTCGAGCTCCCCCTGCTGATGAGCCCATGCAGTTAGGCAGGGCCAAATTATCACCACAGGAGTGCCAGCGGAGACTGGATGCTGGGGAATGTTTATATTGTGCTGCCACAGGCCACATCTGCAGTTCTTGTCCCGTGCGGCCAAAAACCAACGCTCATCTTTAGACTCCGGGCTAAGGATGAGCCAGATTACATTCATGGGGGTTCAATCCGGACGCACCCAAATCCCAGGCACTCTTTTATTTAAAGACCGTTCCTTATCTATTCCAGCACTAATTGACACTGGGGCTGAAGGAAATTTTTTGGACCGCAAGGTTGTAATAAATTCTTGCATCCCAGTGGTGGCACTTGACACGCCCCTCTCAGTGCATGATTTAGATGGCACTCCCCTTCCAGCCGTAACACACCAAATGGAACCAGTCACTCTAGTGGTATCTGGGAACCACTGGGAGACAATCCAGTTCTTTGTGTTTTCTTCCACGTCCCCTCTAGTGTTGGGTCATCCCTGGGTGGTCAAACACAATCCCCGGATTGATTGGCCAACCGGAACTGTTACACAGTGGAGCGAGGCCTGCCACTGTGAGTGTCTTCGATCTTCTATTCCGCCCAGTGCTGTTGGCAGGGAGGAGGTCACTTCACCCCCTGACCTGTCTGTGGTCCCCACAGAGCATCACAATCTGGCCGAGGTGTTCAGCAAGGATTGTGCTCTGTCACTGCCCCTGCACCGTCCCTATGACTGTGCTATAGATTTGCTTCCAGGCGCGAAGTATCCAGTTAGTAGACTTTTCAATCTGTTGCGCCTGGAACGCGAGGCTATGGAGACCTATATCCGGGACTCCTTGTCCGCTGGGCTGATACGTCACTCGTCATCTCCACTGGGGGCAGGCTTCTTGTTTGTCGGGAAGAAGGATGGAACCCTGCGCCCCTGCATTGATTTCCGGGGGCTGAATGCTATTAAGGTGCGCAACCGGTACCCACTCCCCCTACTAGATTCTGCATTCAGCCCCCTGCAGGGGGCCTCGATTTTCTCCAAATTAGACCTCAGAAATGCCTATCACCTGGTTCGGATCAGGGAGGGTGATGAGTGGAAGACAGTCTTCAACACAACTCTCGGTCATTTTGAATATATGGTTATGTCTTTTGGTCTCACAAACACTCCCGCCACATCCCAAACACTAATTAATGATGTCCTTCTGGACTTCCTCAACCGGTTTGTTTTTGTCTATCTAGACAATATCCTTATTTTCTCCCCATCTCTCAATTAACATATCAGACATGTGCACCTCGTACTTCAGCGGTTGTTGGTGAACCGGTTGTTTGTGAAGGGTCAGAAATGTGAACTCCACCAGTCCATCATTTCCTTCATTGGTTTCATTATCTCTCTTAACTCTGTCAAGCCAGATCTCAGTAAAGTCTCCGCTGTAACTCAGTGGCCAGTCCCGACCTCCAGAAAACAGTTACAACAGTTTCTTTGGTTTGCCAATTTCTATCGTAGATTCATTCGTAACTTCAGTCTTGTTGCCTCATCTGTCACAGCTCTCACTTTCCCTAAGGTCCTTTATCAGTGGTCTGCCTCAGGTAACAAAGCCTTCCGTGACCTCAAACACCGGTTCTCCATGGCCCCTATCCTACTCCAACCAGATCTGGACCGCCAGTTTGTCGTGGAGGTTGATGCCTCTGATTCTGGTATTGGTGCTGTCCTGTCTCAGCGGTCAGTCTCTGACAACAAACTTCATCCTTGTGCCTTCTTCTCCTGCTGGCTGACCTCTGCGGAGAGGAACTATGACGTTGGGAACCGGGAACTTCTTGCGGTCAAGGAGGCTCTGGCAAAGTGGAGACATTGGCTGGAGACATTGGCTGCTAAACGTCTCAATTCACGCTACTCCAGTTGGCCTCTGTTTTTTGGATGATTCAATTTCAATCTGACCTACCAACCCAGAACCAACAACAGAAAACCCGATGCCTTATCCCACCAGTTTGAACTCACGGATCCTCCCTCCACATCAGACCCAATTCTGCCCCGTTCCATGGTCATTGGGGCCCTTACCTGGGTTGTTGAGAGAGTCATCCGGGAGGCTTTTTGACAGACACCCGGATCCTGGAGGTGGACTTCCCAGGTGGCTTTTCATTCCACCAGAAGCCCAATCGGAAGTCCTCACCTTTTGTCATGTTTCCAAGCTCGCCTGCCATCCTGGGGTTACTTGAACTTTAGAACTGGTACGTCATTGCTTCTGGTGGCCCTCAGTCCAGGCGGACATGCACGCCTATGTTCAAGCCTGTACCATCTGCACCAGGGGCAAGTCTCGTCATCATCCACCTGCTGGTTTTCTTCACCCACTTCCCACGCCAAGCTGCCCTTGGTCCCACATCTGTTTGGACATTGTCACGGGACTGCCTCCATCCTGGGGTAAAACTATGGTCCTCACGATCATGGATCGGTTTTCCAAGGCAGCACACTTTGTGGCTCTGCCAGCTATTCCAACATCCCAGGAGACTGCTGACCTCCTAGACCACCATGTGGTGCAGTTGCATGGCATACCCTCGGACGAGGTCCCCAATTCACCTCTCAGGTCTGGAGAAGCTTCTGTGCGGCGCTTGGGGCCTTGGTCAGACTCTACTCCGGTTACCATCCTCAGAGCAATGGTCAGGCGGAATGGGCCAACCAGGACCTGAAATCCACCCTGAGGTGTATCTTGTCCTCCCACCCGACTGAGTGGAGCACCCATCTTCCTTGGGTGGAATACGCACACAATACTCAGATCTCCTCTGCTACAGGATTGTCTCCTTTTGAGGTTTCACTTCGTTATCAACCTCCTCTGTTCCCCATACAAAAGCGGACATTGATGTGCCATCAGTTCAGGCCCACCTCAGTCACTGCCGTCTTATGTGGAGGACGGCCCGTTCTGCCCTTCTGCGATCTAAAGAATGCATGGAACGTCATGCCAACCGTCACCGCACTCCGGCCTCCATCTACCAGCCCAGGCAGGAGGTGTGGCTTACCTCGCGGGACATCCCTCTGCAGATTGCGTCTCCCAAGCTTACTCCTCATTTCATTGGACCGTTTGTGGTTGATCGGGTGGTCAACCCCACTTCTGTGCGACTCCATCTGCCTGGTTCCCTCCCTCTGTATAGAGCCTAACTGTCTATGTTCCGTCGCTGTGTTTACCTACTCACTGTTTGGTTAAATGCATGTTTCTTGTCACCTGGTCAAGTTTGGGTCTGAGTGATTGTGAGCAGCCGTCCTCATACTACTTCTCCTCCTCCGCAGTGACACCATTCTCTGTCAGCTCCACAGGGGACCACCTGGACCACGGACCACCCAACTCCTCACCAAGGATCGCCACCTGCACACCAGTTCTCCTTGGGCTGCGACCACCTGATTCCACCACAACGCGGGCCGGGTCCCCACTCTGCCAACCTCCAAATCAGTACACACTATTCATGCAGCATTTGTCCTGGTAACCATTCTTGTACAATAAATCTGATTTACTTTCTATTCAGCCTCCCTGCTTTGGAGTCCAATCCTGGTTTTGGGGTCAAAATCCTAACAACATTTACCTTTTGGCAAGGTTAAACCTTACTTGTATGAAGCACCTTGAGGCAGCTTTGTTGTGATTTGGTGCTATATAAACTAAAATAAACTAAACTAAAAAATAAACCATAAATGTTACACATGCAAACAAAATTTAAAAGAAAATTTTAACTAAAGTCTTTCTACTGAGCATCAAATACTCAGTGCCTGTGTGTCCATGTCAGATGTGGCTCTGAAAAGATTGTGGGGTAGCATTTTATAATAACTACACACTATTTGTTAAGAATCTGTCTTCTTCATACATTATTTCTCATCAGTAAGTCATTTGTAAACACAGAAATGTTTTGTTCCTGGTAAATAAGCCCCTCAGAAACATATTTATTAACTGAATTGTCATATGTAATAAACAATGTGTTAGTCATTTCGAAATGAAGTCATATTTCAGTTATTAACAACTTTGCGTGTCTTTTGGTAATGCTTACTTTTACAACTCATTTGTAAATGCTTTGTTCTCTACTGGCCTCTACTGGTGGTTGGCTCTCACTGCGGTATTGTATCACTTCCTGTTCCGGAGCACAGCGGTGTTTTTCTGTATCTGTTAGCTGTTTAATCTGCGCAGTTAGATTGATCTAGTTATCTAGATTACGATTTGTTTCCCAGTGTAATCTTTACATGCCTTAACTAAAGCACTCCTTCTGCTGAATCACCTCTAAGTTATTTACACATTATTCACTTTGCGTGTTTTTAGGAATCCGCTAGCTTAGCGCAGCTACTAGCTCTTAGCCGATTTAGCATGGCGGCTTCTCCTGTCTCTCCCGCACTTTTCTGCTCTGGGTGTGAAATGTTTAGTTATTCCTCGGCCTCCTTTAGCAGTAACGGTACTTGTAATAAGTGTAGCTTATTCGTAGCTTTGGAGGCCAGGCTGGGCGAATTGGAGACTCGGCTCCGCACCGTGGAAAATTCTACAGCTAGCCAGGCCCCTGTAGTCAGTGCGGACCAAGGTAGCTTAGCCGCCGTTAGTTACCCCCTGGCAGATCCCGAGCAGCCGGGAAAGCAGGCCGACTGGGTGACTGTGAGGAGGAAGCGTAGTTCTAAACAGAAGCCCCGTGTACACCGCCAACCCGTTCACATTTCTAACTGTTTTTCCCCACTCGGCGACACACCCGCCGAGGATCAAACTCTGGTTATTGGCGACTCTGTTTTGAGAAATGTGAAGTTAGCGACACCAGCAACCATAGTCAATTGTCTTCCGGGGGCCAGAGCAGGCGACATTGAAGGAAATTTGAAACTGCTGGCTAAGGCTAAACGTAAATTTGGTAAGATTGTAATTCACGTCGGCAGTAATGACACCCGGTTACGCCAATCGGAGGTCACTAAAATTAACATTAAATCGGTGTGTAACTTTGCAAAAACAATGTCGGACTCTGTAGTTTTCTGTGGGTCCCTCCCCAATCGGACCGGGAGTGACATGTTTAGCCGCATGTTCTCCTTGAATTGCTGGCTGTCTGAGTGGTGTCCAAAAAATGAGGTGGGCTTCATAGATAATTGGCAAGCTTCTGGGGAAAACCTGGTCTTGTTAGGAGAGACGGCATCCATCCCACTTTGGATGGAGCAGCTCTCATTTCTAGAATCTGGCCAATTTCTTAAATCCTCCAAACCGTGACTATCCAGGGTTGGGACCAGGAAGCAGAGTTGTAGTCTTACACACCTCTCTGCAGCTTCTCTCCCCCTGCCATCCCCTCATTACCCCATCCCCGTAGAGACGGTGCCTGCTCCCAGACTACCAATAACCAGCAAAAATCTATTTAAGCATAAAAATTCAAAAAGAAAAAATAATATAGCACCTTCAACTGCACCACAGACTAAAACAGTTAAATGTGGTCTATTAAACATTAGGTCTCTCTCTTCTAAGTCCCTGTTGGTAAATGATATAATAATTGATCAACATATTGATTTATTCTGCCTTACAGAAACCTGGTTACAGCAGGATGAATATGTTAGTTTAAATGAGTCAACACCCCCGAGTCACACTAACTGTCAGAATGCTCGTAGCACGGGCCGAGGCGGAGGATTAGCAGCAATCTTCCATTCCAGCTTATTAATTAATCAAAACCCAGACAGAGCTTTAATTCATTTGAAAGCTTGACTCTTAGTCTTGTCCATCCAAATTGGAAGTCCCAAAAACCAGTTTTATTTGTTATTATCTATCGTCCACCTGGTCGTTACTGTGAGTTTCTCTGTGACTTTTCAGACCTTTGTCTGACTTAGTGCTTAGCTCAGATAAGATAATTATAGTGGGCGATTTTAACATCCACACAGATGCTGAGAATGACAGCCTCAACACTGCATTTAATCTATTATTAGACTCTATTGGCTTTGCTCAAAAGTAAATGAGTCCACCCACCACTTTAATCATATCTTAGATCTTGTTCTGACTTATGGTATGGAAATAGAAGACTTAACAGTATTCCCTGAAAACTCCCTGCTGTCTGATCATTTCTTAATAACATTTACATTTACTCTGATGGACTACCCAGCAGTGGGGAATAAGTTTCATTACACTAGAAGTCTTTCAGAAAGCGCTGTAACTAGGTTTAAGGATATGATTCCTTCTTTATGTTCTCTAATGCCATATACCAACACAGTGCAGAGTAGCTACCTAAACTCTGTAAGTGAGATAGAGTATCTCGTCAATAGTTTTACATCCTCATTGAAGACAACTTTGGATGCTGTAGCTCCTCTGAAAAAGAGAGCTTTAAATCAGAAGTGCCTGACTCCGTGGTATAACTCACAAACTCGTAGCTTAAAGCAGATAACCCATAAGTTGGAGAGGAAATGGCGTCTCACTAATTTAGAAGATCTTCACTTAGCCTGGAAAAAGAGTCTGTTGCTCTATAAAAAAGCCCTCCGTAAAGCTAGGACATCTTTCTACTCATCACTAATTGAAGAAAATAAGAAGAACCCCAGGTTTCTTTTCAGCACTGTAGCCAGGCTGACAAAGAGTCAGAGCTCTATTGAGCTGAGTATTCCATTAACTTTAACTAGTAATGACTTCATGACTTTCTTTGCTAACAAAATTTTAACTATTAGAGAAAAAATTACTCATAACCATCCCAAAGACATATCGTTATCTTTGGCTGCTTTCAGTGATGCCGGTATTTGGTTAGACTCATTCTCTCCGATTGTTCTGTCTGAGTTATTTTCATTAGTTACTTCATCCAAGCCATCAACATGTTTATTAGACCCCATTCCTACCAGGCTGCTCAAGGAAGCCCTACCATTATTTAATGCTTCGATCTTAAATATGATCAATCTATCTTTGTTAGTTGGCTATGTACCACAGGCTTTTAAGGTGGCAGTAATTAAACCATTACTTAAAAAGCCATCACTTGACCCAGCTATCTTAGCTAATTATAGGCCAATCTCCAACCTTCCTTTTCTCTCAAAATTCTTGAAAGGGTAGTTGTAAAACAGCTAACTGATCATCTGCAGAGGAATGGTCTATTTGAAGAGTTTCAGTCAGGTTTTAGAATTCATCATAGTACAGAAACAGCATTAGTGAAGGTTACAAATGATCTTCTTATGGCCTCGGACAGTGGACTCATCTCTGTGCTTGTTCTGTTAGACCTCAGTGCTGCTTTTGATACTGTTGACCATAAAATTTTATTACAGAGATTAGAGCATGCCATAGGTATTAAAGGCACTGCGCTGCGGTGGTTTGAATCATATTTGTCTAATAGATTACAATTTGTTCATGTACATGGGGAATCTTCTTCACAGACTAGGGTTAATTATGGAGTTCCACAAGGTTCTGTGCTAGGACCAATTTTATTCACTTTGTACATGCTTCCCTTAGGTAGTATTATTAGACGGTATTGCTTAAATTTTCATTGTTACGCAGATGATACCCAGCTTTATCTATCCATGAAGCCAGAGGACACACACCAATTAGCTAAACTGCAGAATTGTCTTACAGACATAAAGACATGGATGACCTCTAATTTCCTGCTTTTAAACTCAGATAAAACTGAAGTTATTGTACTTGGCCCCACAAATCTTAGAAACATGGTGTCTAACCAGATCCTTACTCTGGATGGCATTGCCCTGGCCTCTAGTAATACTGTGAGAAATCTTGGAGTCATTTTTGATCAGGATATGTCATTCAAAGTGCATATTAAACAAATATGTAGGACTGCTTTTTTTTTGCATTTACGCAATATCTCTAAAATCAGAAAGGTCTTGTCTCAGAGTGATGCTGAAAAACTAATTCATGCATTTATTTCCTCTAGGCTGGACTATTGTAATTCATTATTATCAGGTTGTCCTAAAAGTTCCCTAAAAAGCCTTCAGTTAATTCAAAATGCTGCAGCTAGAGTACTGACGGGGACTAGAAGGAGAGAGCATATCTCACCCATATTGGCCTCTCTTCATTGGCTTCCTGTTAATTCTAGAATAGAATTTAAAATTCTTCTTCTTACTTATAAGATTTTGAATAATCAGGTCCCTTCTTATCTTAGGGACCTCGTAGTACCATATCACCCCAATAGAGCGCTTCGCTCTCAGAC
This sequence comes from Thalassophryne amazonica, assembly GCF_902500255.1. Classification (NCBI taxonomy): domain Eukaryota; kingdom Metazoa; phylum Chordata; class Actinopteri; order Batrachoidiformes; family Batrachoididae; genus Thalassophryne; species Thalassophryne amazonica. The sequence continues at coordinate 131,460,020 of NC_047104.1, forward strand.
TGCAGGCTTACTTGTAGTTCCTAGGGTTTGTAAGAGTAGAATGGGAGACAGAGCCTTCAGCTTTCAGGCTCCTCTCCTGTGGAACCAGCTCCCAATTCAGATCAGGGAGACAGACACCCTCTCTACTTTTAAGATTAGGCTTAAAACTTTCCTTTTTGCTAAAGCTTATAGTTAGGGCTGGATCGGGTGACCCTGAACCATCCCTTAGTTATGCTGCTATAGACGTAGACTTTTGCAACTGGTTCATAACAGAAAAATTACATCATTAACATGTATTAAATATAAGAAAAAAATAATTTATAAACTGCTTTTAGATAGGCTTACTGACTGAAAACCAAACATTTATAACCATGTTTACAAATGACTTACTCATGGGAATCAAAGTGTGAACAATGAACAAAGAATTCACTAAGAGTTTACAATTGTTTAACAAATGTGTGTGGTATATAGTTATTATCAAGTGGTTCTGATTAGGGTATATTCTGACAAATATGATATTGCTGTTGATGATATTGTTCAGTGTGCTCTACAGCTTGGAGTTTCAGTGCTATGGGGAATAGTGCGTCTTGGCATGTCTTGGCTGCATTAATCTCTCCCCGCTCCCCCAGTGCACGGTTACTGCACCACTGTGCACGATCGCTGTCTGCTCACATCAGTGAAATTGCTCTGCTCCAAAACAGAAATAAATCTGCATTATATTTTAATTTCACATGACTGTGAGTGTGCAGATAATCCACATTCAAGTACAAATGATTTATTTCAAGATGCAGTAATGAAATAAAAAGCAAAGTTTCTATAAAAGTAAAGTAACAGATGCATCTGCACAGATCACAATCCAGTTGTTCACGTTTGTTAATCACCATGGGTCACAGCTTCACAAATTTTTGAGCATTTTCAAAACCTTCACAATCGACTACAATGGTTTGCAATGCCAGGATGGCTAAAGATTACTCATGGTACCCTAACTGGGTATCCAATATTTTTTTTAGTCACTAAAAATCAGTGATGGGAGATCTGCTTACGTCATGGCTTTTTAAAAATTTTTTTTTTTTACTTATTTAGGAGGTTCTATAATTTATGTAAAAAAAAATAACCAGAACAGTACACAAAAATCAGGGTTGTGATATGTTTTCAGTAAAGCAGAAACAAAAACACAACATCAGTGATATTAAGACTGGGTTTTTCAGTAAAACAGTGTGTGAGTGAATAGTCTTCCAGGTTGCTACAAACAAAATGTGAGTTCTAATAAATGGCACTTATACTCCAGTACTATATATATGAGGTCTATTAGAAAAGTATCCGACCTTATTATTTTTTTCAAAAACCATATGGATTTGAATCACGTGTGATTACATCAGACATGCTTGAACCCTCGTGGGCATGCGAGAGTTTTTTCACACCTGTCGGTTACGTCATTCGCCTGTGGGCAGTCTGTGAGTGAGGAGTGGCCCACCCACTCATCGATTTTTTCATTGTTTAGGACTGGCTCAGAGACTGCTGCTTTGTTTGATCAAATTTTTTTCAAAACTGTAAGGCACAACTGAGTGGACACCATTTGATAAATTCAGCTGGTTTTCGGTAAAAATTTTAACGGCTGAGAGATTTTGGTCTGGTAGTGTCGCCGTAAGGATGGCCCACGGCGCCTGACGGCGATCTGCACTTCGAGGCGGCAGCGTCTCGCCGTTTCAAGTTGAAAACTTCCACATTTCAGGCTCTGTTGACCCAGGAAGTCGTCAGAGAACAGAGAACTTTCAGAAGAAGTCGGCATGAGGAGTTTATTCGGACATTCCATTGTTAACGGACATTTTCTAATGAAAGAACGTGCGGGCAGAGTCGCATGTCGGGCTGGACCCGACCGCGGGGGGTTGCAACAGGAAAAACACCTCCGTTGGAAACCTTAACGGGCAAGTTGGAACATGCCCAAGCTGTTAAACAATTTCTCAGTTACTCACTTGTTGAAAGCCATCAAAAGCTGCCTGAATTTTACAAATGGTTTTCAACACGGAGGTGTTTTTCCTGTCGCGGCGCACACAGATTTGCCGAGTCATCATGGAAACGACTCGGCGAATTTGCGCGCACGTCTTTCATTACAAAATGTCCTTAAACAGTGGAATGTCTGCATAAAGTCCTCATGCCGGCCTCTTCTGAATCTTCTCTGTTCTCTCACGACGTCCTGGGTGAATTAAGCCTTAAATTAAGATGTTTTCAGGTCGAAACTGTTGGGAAAGTGTAAGTACACGGACCCACAACAGGGGGCGCAAATGAACGGACAATGGAATAGATCAAATAACAACACTTTACTGTTGTGAATGTGCACAACAAATACAATCGATTACAACAATGGACAAAAATCAATTCACAAAGGTGTCGTGTGGGCAGGCTCGAAGATAGGAGACGCCTCTCCAAAGTAGAACCGGAACCACACGGTTTCCTCCGCCACCAGACCCCGGGAATACTGGAGCCGCCAAGTCCCGAACTCCCAGGTGGCCACTGCCTCCGCGTGTCGGACCTGGTACTGCTGGCGAGGAACAAAGAACAAATGAGGGCGCGTTTGCACCCAGGAATCCGAACGGTAGGAAAGCTACCTCCACCTCTCGTTGGAAAAGTAAACAGAATATCTGCTGTCCAACACACACAAGCAACAGATATTCACAGTCAGCTGAGAACGTTACCTTCTAGGTAGAAACGATATCTCGGCAAAGAGGTGGAGATGACGTTCTGCTGTTATACCGATGCTGATCCGATGAGTGGTGACAGCTGTCATAGGTGATGAGTGTCAGCTGTCACCCCGGCTGCTCCTGTGAGGCGGCAGCGCCCTCTGGTGCCTGGAGCCTGCACTCCAGGCAGGGTGCCCTCTGGTGGTGGTGGGCCAGCAGTACCTCCTCTTCAGCGGCCCACACAACAGAAACAGGCTGACGACGGCGCCTGGAAGCGCTGCACGACGTCCCGCTGCGTGGGAAGTCCTTACAGCGACAGAAACACCCCATAATCTCTCATCAGCCGTTAAACGTTTCACCGAAAACCAGCTTAATTTCTCGAATAGTGTCCACTCGGATATTCCTCACAGGTCCAGAAAAGATTTTGATAAAGCAACGCGCGCCGTCTCGAGCAGCGTGTGAAACAAAGGAATTCAGCCGAGAGGGCGGGACCACATCTCACTCAAGGCTTGCCCACAGGGAAATGACGTCACCGACGCGTGAAAAAACTCACGCATGCGCACGAGGGTTCAAGCATGATTGGTGTAATCGCACGTCATTCAAATCCATATAGTTAAAAAAAAATAAAAGGGTCGGTTTACTATCTAATAGACCTCGTATATATATATATATATATATATATATATATATATATATATATATATATATATATATATACTCAACAAAAATATAAACGCAACACTTTTGGTTTTCCTCCCATTTTGTATGAGATGAACTCAAAGATCTAAACCTTTGTCCACATACACAATATCACCATTTCCCTCAAATATTGTTCACAAACCAGTCTAAATCTGTGATAGTGAGCACTTCTCCTTTGCTGAGATAATCCATCCCACCTCACAGGTGTGCCATACCAAGATGCTGATTAGACACCATGATTAGTGCACAGGTGTGCCTTAGACTGCCCACAATAAAAGGCCACTCTGAAAGGTGCAGTTTTATCACACAGCACAATGCCACAGATGTCAACCAGAGCTGTTGCTCGTGTATTGAATGTTCATTTCTCTACCATAAGCCGTCTCCAAAGGCGTTTCAGAGAATTTGGCAGTACATCCAACCAGCCTCACAACCGCAGACCACGTGTAACCACACCAGCCCAGGACCTCCACATCCAGCATGTTCACCTCCAAGATCGTCTGAGACCAGCCACCCGGACAGCTGCTGAAACAATCGGTTTGCATAACCAAAGAATTTCTGCACATACTGTCAGAAACAGTCTCAGGGAAGCCCATCTGCATGCTCGTTGTCCTCTTCGGGGTCTCGACCTGACTCCAGTTCGTTGTCGTAACCGACTTGAGTGGGCAAATGCTCACATTCGCTGGCATTTGGCACGTTGGAGAGGTGTTCTCTTCATGGATGAATCCTGGTTCACACTGTCCAGGGCAGATGGCAGCCAGCGTGTGTGGCGTCGTGTGGGTGAGCAGTTTTCTGATGTCAATGTTGTGGATCGAGTGGCCCATGGTGGCGGTGGGGTTATGGTATGGGCAGGCCTCTGTTATGGACGAAGAACATAGGAGCATTTTATTGATGGCATTTTGAATGCACAGAGATACTGTGACGAGATCCTGAGGCCCATTGTTGTGCCATACATCCAAGAACATCACCTCATGTTGCAGCAGGATAATGCACGGCCCCATGTTGCAAGGATCTGTACACAATTCTTGGAAGCTGAAAATGTCCCAGTTCTTGCATGGCCGGCATACTCACCAGACATGTCACCCATTGAGCATGTTTGGGATGCTCTGGACCGGCGTATACGACAGCGTGTACCAGTTCCTGCCAATATCCAGCAACTTCGCACAGCCATTGAAGAGGAGTGGACCAACATTCCACAGGCCACAATTGACAACCTGATCAACTCTATGCGAAGAAGATGTGTTGCACCGCATGAGGCAAATGGTGGTCACACCAGATACTGACTGGTATCCCCCCCGCCCCAATAAACAAAACTGCACCTTTCAGAGTGGCCTTTTATTGTGGGCAGTCTAAGGCACACCTGTGCACTAATCATGGTGTCTAATCAGCATCTTGATATGGCACACCTGTGAGGTGGGATGGATTATCTCAGCAAAGGAGAAGTGCTCACTATCAAAGATTTAGACTGGTTTGTGAACAATATTTGAGGGAAATGGTGAAATTGTGTGTATATATATATATATGTTTTATTATTTTTCTCTTCATGATGCATTTTCTCACAGATGCAACTTTAATCCCTGGAAGGATTTTATACAAATGCAAATCAGCCTTTTCTAAAATACAGGAAAAAACTGCAATATTTAGTTTTCCACAAGTACAGTGAAACCATCACGTTACTGATTCTACAATACGTTTTGTCCTAATTTACAGAGGATTCAATCTGAAGACTAATATACATTGTGTATCAAATTAAGGATTGTTAAATGCATGATGTGATAATTATCTTAATCAAAGCACATGTAAAACCAATATTTCTACCCTCACGTCCTGGCTCTACTGTCCCCTGCGAATGAGCCTCATACATGGTTTTCAGGCCGGTTCCCCTACAGGCAGTGAGAGTGTTTGATAATAATCGTGGCTTTAACTTGGTGTCTATAATAAAATACAGCTGTATATTTCCATTCACCAGGAGCTTTCAGATAATCACACTGTACAAACTGCCGCATGCATGTGTGCGAGCATGTTCAAACACACTGTAATCCATCGATCGCTTTCCATAGTCCAAAGAATACCAGCACGTCTGACATGCAGCCGCTGACCCCGCAGCATGTTTCTAGCACAATAGAAGGTCTGATATCAGACCGCAGCCCCGCTGTATGAAATAAATGCTGGACACGTGAGTTAATATGTTAGTCATCACATCCTGAAAGCCCTCAGTTGCTACACCTGCCCTGAACACACCTTTATGACTCGTGTCTATAACAAACATCAGCCAGCCTTCCAAGTTGTTTGCATTAAAAGTTGAGCTTTTCAAACGGTGAAAACCTTTGTGCTGGACTGACCTTGGTGTTGCAGATCTTGTACTGTCTTGGATCTCCTGCACATGGCCCGCCCACGGGGTTCCTGGAACACACAACACAGTTTCACTGGATGCTGCGTGGAAAACAGAAAGTTGTGCACAAAATCTGCAGAATAAAATCTCCCAAACAGATGTTTTTTTTGTCAAAAAAAACAAACAAACAATATTTAAAATACAATTTTAAGAATGCAATCTCTCTCTCTCTGAAAATTATTTATTAAAAAGAAAGCATCACTGTCTTGTGTGATACTTGTGGATGTGACTGTTTGGCAAGTACAGGACTCATACACATTGGGGCTCATTTATCAACATTGCGTAAAAACAGGCGCAGATCTGAGCGCATAATTGGTCTTACAACAAGACACACGTGTGATTTATGAAACATTCATATCTGACCAATCCCAGCGTACAAATGATCAGCTCTTGATAAATGCGGTGGCTGAATTTAATCGTTATTAGCATGTTACACCCTTAAATATTCATGGTTCGGAAGCCTCGCCCACTGAGCTCAACATGGAGAGAAGAAGCACTGGGAAGAAGAAAAACTTTTCGGAGATGGAAATCGGCAACCTAACATCGGAGGTGGAGAAAAACAAACTTGTACTTTTTGGCAGTCTGAAAAGTGGAGTCAAAGGCGCTCATAAAAATGCCGTGTGGAATTGTGTAACGAAGGCTGTCAACAGCGTTGCCGCAGAGGAACGGACTCTGGCTGAGGTTTGAAGGATTCTTTGACTTAACCTATGCCTAATGATTTTGAATCAATCTTTTATGCACCCACAGTTAAAAGCTTATGCCTGCTAATTGATTAAGAATTCTTGCATTTAGGTCAAGAAAAAGTGGTCCGATTTAAAGCTGGCCACCAAAAAATGTGTTGCGGCACTTAAGCGCAGCATTACGCATTTTAATGTGCAATGATTAGTTGTCATGTTTAGGCTATTTAGCATATGTATTTTTTATTTTACTAAGGAAGTAGTATCATTAAAAATGATCATTTAAATTCATTTTGTTTAATCAATTTTAAGAATCCATTTTGATCTGTTCTGAATATGTGGCTTGGATGACAGCTGAGGTTTGTTTCATAATTAATTTCAGACTCAGACAGATTTTGCAGTGCTGCGCTGCAAATCCACAGACTCAGATTTGCGTACATGAGCTCAGACCAGACGTGAGCTCTGTCGTGAGATTCGTCTTAGCCTCCGCTCACGTCCAATTTGATAAATACCGAAGTTTGCGTAAAAATGGTCGAATGCACGTATTCTGCTGTACGTTCGTTTGATAAATGAGGCCCACTGTGTGTGTGTGTGTGTGGGGGGGTGATAACAGCCATCTCCACTGTATTCTTGCCACAGTTTCTATTAATGTTACAGTTAAGTCCAAATGAAAGAGAAAAGATGCCCTGATACTTGCAGGACTTTGATCCATGCATGTGCATTGATGTTTTAACTTATCTTGCTTTCATTTTATTTAGGGGTCGTCCTTGTTGTTCTTTTAGCTTTTTTGCACTGTCGTCACTTTGTCTAGTTTTGTGTTTTGCTGTGTGTTTACCAAACGAGATGACTCACTCACTGTAAACTAATTTTACCCAAGGGAATAAGAATAAATTGAATCTGAATGTGAATCTGCATGCACATCGTCGTGATGATCCCACCTGCTGTGCTCCCAGCTGGATGCCGCGCTTTGTTCCACTGGCTGCCACGCGTTGTGGGTTGGATGCTGTGTATATAAAGCAAGTATTTTGTTGCGGATTAATCATTTTCTCTGTGAGTTGGCTGTTCAAAATGCCTCTAATCGCTTCTGGAATCACAGAGGGCCGTTTCATCTACAGCTTTTCTCTCTCGCTCTCTTGTATGCACTGAACGAGGTGCATGTTCGTTCCTTCTTGTGTGCAGCTGTAAAAGTATGATTATGATATATTTAACATCTCCTTATAATCGTTCAGACGAGCTGCGCTGTGATGCGGCGCACTGATGCAATCATTTGCACTCACACGAAGTGTTTTTTAATTGTTTGCGTAATGTTCATGTGAAGTTCATGTAATTAATGTGTGATGGAGATTTTGAACATTTCAAAATTTTCTTTGCGCACTTGCACAAAGGTGAGTACAGTTTACAATGAGTATGAGATGAGTTTACTCTCATGCACGGCAGAGTGCGTGCAAGTGCGCAGATCAAAGTCATGCAAGTGTCAGGGGGCCTGAAGGATAACAGCGCTTGTTGGTGGAACATCACATCAGCATGTTGTTGTTGTTGCGCGTTGACTATTTTAGTTTGTAGAGTTGACACAACAACACAGGCAGCACAAATGACTGATGATATTTGTGTACGTCTCATCCAGTGCCAGCAACATCGACTCCATCATGCTACTGTGACTATACGGGCCATAACGTACTGAAAACTCTGTACCTGGTGATGCAGGTTCGTGTGCGGACTGAGGCTCCACCCCCACAGCTACGTGAGCACACGGACCAGCCGCTCCATGTCGCCCAATCGTTCCTGAAAGGTAGCTGTCGTCGTGTACGTGTGTGTCGTCCTGAGGACACCACACCACTGGGACCCCATGCAGAAGCCAGGAGGCCTGAAGTAGGAACAGAAAAAAATACAAACAAAAAAAAACAATCAAATTAAAACCTGGAATAGTAACTGTACAAATACAGACGAGACAAATGGAAATGTTTCAACTATTTTCAATTCAATTCAATATCTTTCATTTATATAGCGCCAAATCACAATACAGTTGCCTCAAAGCGCTTCACACGCGTAAGGTCAAACCTTACCGACCCCTAGAGTAAGCACACAGGCTACAGGGGTAAGGAAAAAACTCCCTCTGATGATTTGAGGAAGAAATCTCAAGCAGACCAGACTCAAAGGGGTGACCCTCTGCTTGGGCCATGATACTGACAATTTACAAAACAAATATACAGGAAATTTTGGGCATCCATGCCGGTGTACAGAACGGGAGGCCTGCAGAAGTAGACACCCACACCCATCTGTGGGTGGAGCCGCACCTTAAACAGAGAGGAAAAAAACAAAACAATCAGGCGGCAGAAAGACAACAAATACAGAGTAATTTGTCAGCATTAAGTAACAAGAAAAACTGAAGAAATGCTAATGTGATTGCCAACCACTCGCCCTAAGCTTCACTAAAAGACCCAGACTTTAGATAAAGTGAGGCTGCGACCCGCTGTCTTAATAATAAAATTAATTTAAAAGGATAGAAAGGGTTTACTATATCAACGGTGTAATCATGTATCCTTAACTCCCAGTTCTATTTTGGTGATTAAATGCCATCTGCTGTCCTTCCGCAATCACTGACTCCAGACAGACTGTGATTTATAAGAGACACAAATACAACCCCAACCCAGAAAAGTCGTGACAGTATGGAAAACACTAAGTGGGAAGATATCTTATATTGACTTGTATTTCATTGCAGACCGTATGAACCCAAGATACAGTGCATTTGTAAGTATTCACAGCGCTTCGCTTTTTCCACATTTTTTAAGTTACCGCCTTATTCCAAAATGGAATAAATTAATTTTTTTCCTCAAAATTCTATACACAATACCCCATAATGACAATGTGAAAAAATGTTTTTATGAGATTTTACACCCTGGACAGGACACCGGTCTACCACAAGACCAAATATACATAAACAAACTCAGTTGCACTTGCAGGCCTACAGTCAATTTAAAGTATCCAATTCACCTAGTTTGGAGGTGGGAGGAAGCCAGGGCACGCAGAATGAGCCCACATGACATGCAAACTCTGAAAGGACCAGGTGGGAAGCAATCCCACAACCTTTCTGCTGTGAGGCAACAGTGCTAACGACTAAGCCACCGTTCTGCCCTAATGCAAAATATGCATCTTTTGTTTAAGTTTGCCGACATGATGGAAGCAAACCTTCAAATGCATTCAAAAACGTAAAGATGTTATGTTCCTCTATGCTCTGATGCTGTCCGTCTCTCTGCCTCCCTCTGTTCCTTCCGGTGTCACTACTGATTGCTGACTGTGGACACCTGTGGCTGCTGTCACAACCTGTACCTCTCAACCAGTCTGCTTAAACCCCAGGGCTTCCTCTCCAGCTTCACCAGATTATTCTGTCTTCCATGAAGTACCGCTGGTCCTCTGTGCTAAGTGTTTTCACTGTTGCTTCATTCCTACGACTGTGTTGTCTAGATTCTAAAACCTGTCTGCTTTATCTCCAGAATTATCCACAGCTACTCCCCTGACGTTCCACCTGGTCTCGAGGATCTAGTGCCTTCCCTTCCTGCTGCGCCTCCACCATTGGTTCCAGTGCAGATTTTAACCTTTTACTGCTGCTTCTTTGCATTTTGGGTCCTTAACCTGTTGCCTTGGTTGTATCATAACAGATCCGAACAAAAGATTATTTGAAAAAAGTGATAAACAGAATGCTTTGTATTTCATGTCACACACTAAAAATGCACTGTTAAAATAAGTTGTGAAATCTGCTTTTCATTTATCATTTTACTCAAAGTTCATATTCATCTCAGAAATTCTTTGTTTTTGACATATTTAATGTTTGAGCCTGTTGCTTATCTTGTTTTTTGGACAAACTGCTCCTGTGCAGTGGTGCACACTGATGTTCTTATCAGCTGCCAAAGGAAACAAATCCCTCAGCAGCGCACAGTGACATGCACATCCAAAGCTGTCAGGGCACAACTCTGTGTGTGTGTGTGTGTTAGGTACAATAACAGAGAGCTCAAAATCAGACCATGTTGGGGAATTTTGTGTGGCGACAAACATGTCCCAAGTAATTATAGTTAAGAATCCAATAAGCAGTTAAAAAACGGAAAAGTCAACCTTGTGAACCTGGCCTATCAGGATCATCGGAGCCAAACAATAAAAATGATTAAAGAAACCTGGATGCTGCTCCTCACACATTCTTTGCCCCGAAGGAGGACCAGAACTGGCAGCGTTCCCATCCAGGAGCTGACTGACACACGATTCACTCTTTACACACACTCAGGGGCGAGCTGGCGGAGGGCGAGGCGATCATCCGAGTACAACATCAAAGTCACAAAAACCAGATAACGCAAATATCATTTCGGTAACAGAATGATAAGACACCTGAAATGGTGCTGCTTTCCAGAGGTGGAAAACCCCGGCTTTAGTGGGTAAAAAGTCTGAACATGTAAATCTTCTCTACCTGTTCACCTGAAACAGCTAATATCACTGATTAGCTCAGCGACCCGCCTGGAGAGCTGATCTGATTAGAATCAACTGGTTTAGTGAGAAATGGAACAAATACATGGTAGGACTTTTATTCACTGAAGGTGGGGTCTTCCACCTCTTCTGCTTTCCTCCTTCATTATGGAAATTTCTGCTTCAAGCTCGAAAACGTTTTAATTTGATCATGTACTACATATGTATAAAAATGGAAGACAACCGTAAAGTCAATGATAGAGAATAATAATAATTAATTTTTAGTGCCAAATGATACAATTCAAAGTGCATTACCATTAACAATTAAAATGAATTATCATAATTAAAACCAAGACAAATCAACCAAACAAAGAGTACAAAACTATGAAACCCATCATAACACACAATAAAACTTAAAATGTATGTATATAATATGAGCCAACCACTGATGTCAGTTTCCTGCCATCAGTGGCTGGCTGGTCAGTATAGCACACAGTTACTGAAATGTGTGGTGGGTTTTACAAATAAATCTGTCATTGTAAATATGTCATTTTTTTCATTTGTAAAAAAAAAAAAAAGGCAATTTGAAAACTGAAAATTCCGTTTAGCGAATGTGTGGCTGCTCACACTGCCATCTACTGGCAGTAGATGCAGTGTTCATGGTTTCTACATGTCAGAAAACTAATGTACCCATAATGCAATGCGGCATGTGTGTCTAAACACTAAAACCTTCTTACTTTAAAAATTAAACAAAGAGCTGATATTTTCATTTTGTAAAATGACAGACGTGATGTTAATTTCAATAACTTGTCCGCAATTAGTTTGTTTAAAATTATAACTATAAGTCAAAACTATATTCCTGTGCAAGAGTCCAGTGAAATGACCAGCAGATCTGTATGGTGTGAAGAGAAATTGTCTTTTTTTCTTCCCTCCCTCTTCCTTTATCTCTGGTAGTCAGCTCATCTCTGTCTCCAGATGATAGAGCTCTACCATTTATGGCTGTTTGTCTGCTACAAAATATGTAACAGACAAGCATTAAAATTTCTGTTTTCAGACTTTACAAATGTCCTTAACTGTAAAGTTTTATTCACTATGCCTGCAAAAAAAAAAATCTTAGCGGTCTAAAAGTTATCAGAACTAAATCTATCGGAAGCTAACTGGTCCGCTGATGGTTTTCAAAGTTATCTGGAAAGCTAATCCACTAATGAAAATGTTAGCTTTGATAATTAGCAGTTAGCGGATTAGCAGAACTGTGCCCACCACCACTGCCAGTGACGCACACCAAAATGTAAGTCCCTTTTCTCTTGTTTAGAAATTAATAAAATATCAAATGACAAGGATCGATTTTAGGTGTTGTATAAAACAAATAATGTTTTTATCATTTGTGCAATGGAAAGAATATTTCATGAGGTGAAAGATGAAGTATTCCATTTCATCTTTCACGCACTTGTAAACATTCACTGTTTGCTCACTATGAGCAACCATTGAGTTAATGATTTCAATTCTAATGTGGTGATAAACAGCTTAAAGAATGAAAAGTGTCTCTCAAATATATGCTAATATGCGCGGCACAATAAATCTGAGTTGGCTGCCTGAACTTGCTTATGCTTGCAAGCTCACACTTTCATTCTTTTTTTTTTTTTTTTACTTTTTTGTTGGTTTTATTGTAATTATTCAGTTTTATATTCAGATGGACTAAACACTTAATGTTACATAACTCGGGTCAGATGTGAGCTTTTCAACAAACTCTGTGAAGACTTTTACCTGCTGATAAACCAGTGCACAAACAACAAACCAACAGATCTGGCTGGTTAAAAATCATTTCCATGAGAGAGTGTATGAAACATAGATATGTTGTAGCTGCTTGTGTTTTCAGGGCACACGGTCACCAGACATGGTCACCACACGGACTGCATGAAAAAAATGTTTTGAGCACCAGAAATAAACGTTGTGTTAGCGTTCCTGTGCCGTGAACCTCGTTGTGTGACAAGAGTGGGTATAAAAACAGAGCACATTGAAGCACATCTGACTTTGTGACTCAGTAAATTAGTCTCTCACACACACACACAAAGCCAACAGAGAGAGAGAGAGAGAGAGAGCGCGACATGTGCTTCGACTCACCATCATTTTCCATGGCAAGGTCACCTCAGGTCGCCCTCGTTAGTGTTACGCCACTCAAATTAGCGTGATAACAGTTGGAGATGAGGTGGGGCCGGCATTCTACATTAATGAAAGTGACCTTTCACCTTCACATTGCACCACTTCCCACGTCATTTAGGAGTACAAACATCCTCTAACTGCAGTAAGAGAGCAACGAAAACGCAAGTCCTGCATCTGGAATGCTGCGTGTTCTGATTTACCCACAATAATAATATTAATAATAACTATTTATATAGCGCTTTCCATGAATCAAAGCAATAAGATATTGTGATCCACTGTGTCAAAAGCAGCACAATGAGCCAACAACAACAATACAGACAGACTATTGATTTAAAGCAACAAATTCAGTTTCATTGGAGGGATGTGCCCTAAACGCCAACTGCAACAGCTGAAAAAGATCGTTCTCAGCCACGTATTTCAACAGCTGACTTCAAACTACCTTCTCAAAAAACTGTGGATAGAAATGTAACGGGTCTAATTTCCCAACACCCAGGACACAGACTGGGCTTCTTAAGGAGAGGTTTAACAACAGCTGTGCTAAAATGTGAGGGAAACAAAACCGTGTTGAGTGATGAGTTCACAGCACTCTAAGCACACAGCGTCCCAAAATGCGCCCCAAATCTTTCAGAAACCACAACAGCACAGGATCCAAAGAAACAAGCTGTAAGCTTTGCCATCATCACGACCCCTGAAGATTCAGCAAGGAAATGCACTCAAAATCAGCGAAGACCCGTGTTGAGTGATAAACACTATCTGTTGACCCCAACAGCATGTGGAGGAATTTGGTTATGAATATCGTCTACTCTGTTATTTTAAAAAAGACATAAAATCTTTCCATCATGCCTCCTGTCTTTCAGCAGACCAGCTGTAGAAATCTGTGCCATCTGTGGCCAAAAAAATTGTAGAGAAAAGTCTCTTCCAAGAATGTAGTAGTAGGACAGCCATCAAAGACAGAAGTCATGTTAACGTCATCCATATACTTAATATACAAATAATGAATGTTTACAAGTGCAATGTTCCATCTTTCACCTCATGAAATATTCTTTCCATTGCACAAATGAAAAACATTCATTATTTGTTTTATATAACACCTAAAATAGACCCTTGTCATTTGATATTTATTAATTTCTAAACAGAAAAGGGACTTACAGTTTGGTGTGCATCACTGGTCCTTTGACATCAAGAGGCTCTAAACAGTCCAACATGAACTTTAAATAGCAATCCAATAGAAAATTCTTCTCAGGCAACTTGCAATAACAGTTAGATAATTCCAAAACAATCCTGATGATGTAGTCCGTACCTGATACCATGCATTGACTTCTTCGTGTGCAGACTGCCATCTGCTTTCCTCAGTCCACCGAAAAATCGTGACAGAAATTTCTCATCTGACAGCGCTTCTATTTCAGCTAGAGATGTCGCAGCGAATACTGCAAATGCCTCTGGATGGTTTATGGCGTAGTGGATCGTGTTAGAAGAATTATCACTGTCAGCAAGCTCTTTCAAATCATCGTTTGTCATCAAAACAAACCCTGACATGTTTGTTTTTAAGCTAAGCGCCGTCGATGCTAGTGTGAGCATGTGGTGGCGTGCAGTGGTACAATGGTGCAAACATATGGAACCGAATTTGCACAGCGAAATGGAACACATTGGCAAATGGGAGAATGATCATTGTCACGTACATACAAACCACCAATCAAATGACTGATGACTGAATGATTTAGGCATTATATAAAATAACCAGTGCATCTGAAAATAACTTACCAAATAAATTACTATTCAAATGTAGTCTCAGGGATACAGTAGCAATTCAACGCCACCACCAAGGAGCTTGAGTAGTGGCTATCAGCAGTGGACAAGTCTGGCTTATCTTGCAGTTTTAAGGCGTGGATTTACCAGCATGGCGTCCTACCCCGGGTACTCTGGCCTCTGCTGCTGTATGAGGTGCCCCTGTCGACAGTAGAGACTCTGGACAGGAAGATAAGCTGCTACCTCCATAGATGGATGGGCTTTGCAGTGCCGCACTGTATGGGAAGATGAACAAACTCCAGCTGCCATTCAGCAGCCTCGACAAGGAGTTCAGGGTCTCTCACATAAGAGAGGCTTTGCTCCATCAGGACTCCAGGATATGAGAGTGCATATGAATGGGCAGAAGGTGGAGGGCTCAGGAGGGTCCTGGAGGTAGCAGAGTCTCGGCTGAGCACAGGGCTCTGGTGGGAATGGTGACTAGGGGACATGCAGAGCTAGGAACATTTCCTCAGCCACTCTATGAGAAGGTACATGGCAAGGACAAACGGCCAGCGATTGGGCCAGTAGGATGGTGGGCATGCAGCAGCAATGGGCGTGTACAAGGTGGGAGGGTGTGCTGGAGAGGAAGTCTCCTGGCCTGAGATCTGGCGGGCAGAACCCCAGCGCATCAGTTTCATGGTTCAAGCTGCTTATGTTATGTTATGTCCTGCCCAGCCCATCCAATCCTCCATCTCTGGGCATGGGTGACTCTCTGGCTTGTGTGCTGTGTTCCAGGAGAGGCTCTCTGCGAGACATTATGAGTAGCTGCTCGATAGCCCTGGGAGAGGGCCGCTAACCGTGGACAGCACGACCAGGTGCAGAAGTCTCTTACAGAGACTCTTCTAAAGCATGTGGAAAAAAGACAGACACACCAAGCAACAACAGGGCCAAAAAGAGCATCACCTTCGTCAGGGCTGGAGAGCAGCCACAGTCACATCCCAAACCTGCAGCCGGCCTTTACACCTCAGCAGTGGACTGGGATCTACGAGTGGACCTGGACAAGCAGCTCAAGTTCCCAGACCATGTTGCACCAGTGCTTTGAGGCCAGAAATCGTGCTCTTGTCAGCTTCCTCAAGGCAGGTGCTATTGATTGAGCTGACAGTTCCCTGGGAGGATTGCATAGAGGAGGCAAATGAGCGAAAGCGGTCAAAGTACCAGGAGCTGGTCAAGCAATGCCAAAGAAGAGGCTGGAAAGCACGCTGCAAGCCCATTAAAGTGACGTTTTGCTGGCCGCTCACTTTGCAAGGTGTACTCGCTGCTTGGCATCACGGGGGCTGCAAAAAGGAAAGCCATCAAGTCCACATGGCGGCAGCAGAGAGAGCCTCCAGATCCCTTTGGATCAAGAGGAGCGATTTGTGGGCAAATGCTACTGGGACACAAGCCAGGGCCTCATCAACCCTGGCTGGGTCACCGGAGAGAAGGGCGTATGATGTTGAAAGACCTGAAACATCCATGAACATCACTAAAGATGTGTCCTAGAGCATCTTCAGTTACCAAAAGGATCCATAAAGCACGTAATACCACTTAGCCCTATGTTGGAGGTCGGGGGTGTCATTATTAATATTATTACACTTTGCTCAATTGCCTAAGCACAATTTCAAAAATAGGGCCCAGTTTTTTCAAAACACTTCGAATTAACCAAACACCTCAGATCATCTGCAAAATGGAGCACTTTAGTCAAGTGAGTTAAACATCCTGTGCTCAACGTAAAACACTGTAGCATTTAATAAATTCACCAACACTACATGACACCAATTGTGAAGACAATGAAAATATTTATTTTCATATTCTCAAGTCAGCCAATTCTGAACATTTCAACAAAACATTTTCCAGTTTTCTTTTTTTTAATTTAATCTTTATTTAACCAGGTTAGTCCCATTGAAAATCGAGCTCTCTTTTGCAAGGGAGACCTGGATAATTCTAAAGTTTCAATTCACCTAACCTGCACGTCTTTAGATGTTGGAGGGAAACCGGAGCATCTGGAGGAAACCCACACAAATACGGAGAGGAGAACGTGCAAACTCCACACAGAAAAGGCCACAGTGGGAAATACAGTATTACTGAATGTACCATTGTACTGTAAGCTTACAGTAGTACTGTAACATAAATTAGGTATCTAATGCAGTACTGATAAAAAAGAACACAAAAACTAGAAACTTAACATCTCTCTGCCTCGCTGGATCTGGCCACAGCGCTTCATCAACATCACAGGCTATATTTCCATTTGCAAGGCAACGTGGGAGGAATTTCCTGGAGTGATGAATCCACCTTTGTATTGATGCGCATCAGTCTTGATCACATGCATCCTCCACAGCTTGAACAAGGGGCATCTGAACATAGGCCGGAGAGATTATAAAACCTTCCACCACCAAACTCTTCGACGAGGTTAGGAAGGGGGAGTATGGTGGAAGGTATTGAACTGTAAATTGTGGGTGGTGATGAAACCAGTTCTGGACCAGAGCTGAATGATGGAAAGATCGATTTCGTCCCAGACAACAAGAAATTGCATCTGGTTCCTTTGGTTTGCTCCTGTGATATATTGTATAATCTGTCTAAAATGTAACAATGAGGTCTGTGTTCTAAGGACCTAAGTTGACAGCTGAGGACCCCATTCTGTGTATTGGCAGCACAAAGGGTAATGTTACCTCCCACGCTGCCCTGGTACACTGACAATAGCCCTGTGGCCAATGAAGTGTCTTCCTTCTTGTCAGGTTAATCCAGCTCATTGTACAGTATATAAACCCATGCAGGACTTCCTCTACATCCATTTCAAAACTCCCTGAAATACAGCAATAGATTACGTTGTGCAGGTCAACATACTGTAGGTCTGCTACACAGTAAAAAGGTTATGTGGGCAGTACACAATACTACAGTCAGTGAACAAAACATACCTCCACATATTCACACCGCAGGACTTTCAGTCCTTTCTTTTCTGTTTTTCTATTTCATTTATATAGCACCAAATCACAACAACAGCTGCCTCAAGGCACTTCACACAAGTAATCCTTAGAAGATTGCCTTGCATCAGTGAGAAGTGGATGTCTAGAAACTTCCTACTTTTAAACTCTGATAAGACTGAATTGATGGTTCTTGGTCCAGTGAGGACATCAGAATCAATTTGACCAGTTACACTCAGCCTAGGCTCGTGTGTCATACATCACACGGACAAAGTGAGGACCTTGGTGGTAATTTTGATCCTACGTTGGCCTTTGACCTCCACATTAGAAATATTACGAGGACTGCTTTCTTCTACCTGTGAATACAGTATAGCGAAGATTCGTCACCATCCTGGTATATGGCGACTGAGACCCCTGATTCATGTGTTTACTCTTCTAGATTGGACAACTACAATATTCTTTTTTCTGGTTACTGCAGTCCATTATTAGGGCTCTCCAATTGGTTCAATGCTGCTGCCAGAATTTTGACACGAAGCAGAAACTTTCACCACATTACACCCCATTTTGGCATCTCTTCACTGGCTTCCTTGTCCCAGTGAGATCAGATTTTAAGGTTCTGCTACTAGCCTGTAAAATTGTTCACAGAGTGGCACCTCTCCACCTAGCACTCTCTACCAACCTGGGCTTTGTGTTCTCAAGGTGCAGGACTACTTAGTGTCCCTAGGTGAATAAAAAGGGTGAATATATATATAAACAATACAAATGTTCTAGAAAAACCGGACTACTGGTCAAAACCTAGGTGTGTTTAATAAACTGATAACTCCAGAAGCCAGATAACGATTGGTTCCATTGTGTGCTTATAAACATGCTCAATAGATGCAACATGATGTTCCCACAGCACCATAGCGTATATGAGTCTCCCTAAGTCAGTGTACCCAAAGATCCTCTGGGAGACCGTGTACTAAAGACACCAGTCATCGCCTTTGGTCGCTGGACAGCATCCAAGACTTCGACTTTAATGGTGGAAGAAAAACTAGCCTTCTGCAATCCCATTTGAGGGATGTGTCGGAGCACTTTGATATTTAAGAGGTGGGAAATCCAGAACAAAGCCGGGAACCTTGTGTGCCAAAGTTACAGTGTTCATTATTCATGGGTGTTTTTTTAAAGTGGACTGTACCAGGCACCCGCACTGTGGTATCAAGCAAGCGTGGTTGCAAATGAAGAAAAGAGATTCAAATAGCAAGAAGACAAACTTTTCCTTACATAGCCCTTTTTATTACAAAAAGCTTAGAAACCAACCTGATATGGTTGAGACTCAGTTTTTACAGAAAAGCCAAACTTTTTATATCGTCGATTCCTGGGTCAAGCTGACCACATCACAATCATTTACTGGAAACTATGCAGCTGGTATCAGTCGTACTTCTGGAAGGTCCCTGGTGGACCGCAGTAACTGGGCAATACTCCCAATCTGTGCTGGCATCGATACATCACTCAACAATCATGGCTAAAGAGTCAACGCAGGGTGTGCTTTAATGTACGAGTAAAATATATGTGCTATAAATGTGGTACAGTCACATTTTTTGCAGATGTACTGAAAGGATTTCTGGCTTACTAAATGATTGATTTTAACCTGTTAAGGTACACAGCAGACAGTAGCAGAAATGTCACAGCCTTTTTTTGCAAGTCCAAGTCAAGTCTCATGTCTTTGAGCTCAAGTCCAAATCAAGTCTCTGGCCATCTGGTCTGTCCCTAACACTGCACTGTTAATCTTATTCAAATTCTGAATTCAAAGCTCTATCATAGACTAGATGGACTAGAAGGAGGAGAGCATATCTCACCCATATTGGCCTCTCTTCATTGGCTTCCTGGTAATTCTAGAATAGATTTAAAATTATTCTTCTTACTTATAAGCTTTTGAATAATCAGGTCCCATCTTATCTTAGGGACCTCATAGTACCTTATCACCCCAATAGAGCTCTTCGCTCTCAGACTGCAGTCTTACCTGTAGTTCCTAGGGTTTGTAAGGTAGAATGAGAGGCAGAGCCTTCAGCTTTCAGGCTCTCTCTCTGGAACCAGCTTCCAAATTCAGATCAGGGGACAGACACCCTCTCTACTTTTTAAGATTAGGCTTAAAACTTCCTTTTTGCTAAAGCTTATAGTTAGGGGCTGGATCAGGTGACCCTGAACCATCCCTTAGTTATGCTGCTATAGACTTAGAACTGCTGGGGGGTTCCCATGATGCACTGAGTGTTTCTTTCTCTTTTTGCTCTGTATGCACCACTCTGCATTAATCATTAGTGATTGATCTCTGCTCCCCCTCCACAGCATGTCTTTTCCTGGTTCTCTCCCTCAGCCCCAACCAGTCCCAGCAGAAGACTGCCCCTCCCTGAGCCTGGTTCTGCTGGAGGTTCTTCCTGTTAAAAGGGAGTTTTTCCTTCCCACTGTCGCCAAGTGCTTGCTCACAGGGGGGTCGTTTTGACCGTTGGGGTTTTTCCGTATTATTGTGTGGCCTTGCCTTACAATATAAAGCGCCTTGGGGCACCTGTTTGTTGTGATTTGGCGCTATATAATAAAAGTGATTTGATTGATTTGATTTGATCATCACGTGTCCACCTATGGAAGTCTGGGAGCGGCTTAAGTGTGACTCAAGTCCAGGGCCCGGTTTCATAAGCGGTCTAATCTTTTAGTCTACTGAACTTAGTTAGTCGTCTATGATTCATCACACAACATTAGCCGTCTAATCTCTGTTTCACATTGGTGGCTAAACTTGTAGATGATCCTTCTTATGTTTCACGGGTGTAGTGGCCTCGCAGTGCCATTGCCAAAAAAAATGCCTCCAATGCGCGAGAGTTTTGTTTGACTTCTGGTTGGTCGTAACCGCAATATGTGTGTTTGTGTTGTGTGGGCCGCCAGAAGAGGAGGTACTGCTGGCCCACACCAGAGGGCGCCCTGCCTGAAGTGCGGGCTTCAGGCACGAGAGGGCGCTGGCCCAGCCACGGACACAACCGGGTGTGACAACTGTCACAGCCTCTTCATTTCATCACTCCATAAAGCCGGATGTCATCTCCCACCTCGCGCCGAGATATCATCTACCTGTGAACGTACGTTTCTCTGCTGACCTAAATCATTGAATAATAACCTGAACTTCTTTGCAGCCGTATTCCTGTGGCGTTTCATTATCTGTGGATTGGCGTTTGGTGGGAACAGCGACGCTTCGCTTCACACCCAAACCAGATAAGTGGTTAGACAGGAGCTGCACGAGTGTGTGATTAGAGGTGGAGGTGACTTTCCACCTTCTGACTGTTTTTGTTACTGGGTGTGCACACCCCACATCTCACTGTTGTGTTTCCTCACCACAGTACCAGATCCGACAGTCGGGGGACGGTGATCACCTGGGAATTCGGGGACTTGGCGGCTCCAGTATTCTCCTGTTCTGTGGGGGCGTGGAAATCGTGTGGTTCCGGCTCTTCTCAGGACAGACGTCTTCTATCCTCGAGCCTGCCCACACGTCACCTTGGTGGATTGACTGCTATCAGATTCTGTGATTGTCTGTATAATCGTTGTGCACATTCACAACATTAAATTGTTACCTTTTGGCTCATCTATTGACCGTTCATTTGCGCCCCCTGTTTGTGGTCCATGTCACTACACTTCCCCACAGTTTGACTTCCCACTCATTCCCACGATGGTGTATGTCCAGTCCATCTGCACCCACGAAAACTCAGAATTACGCCTGCACAATAATGGAGATGCACTGATTTTGTGTCTGCTCCCCTCCCGCAGAAGAATCAAATTATTAGGATGGTATTGATACAGAGTTTCGTGGGATGTTTGTGTGGTTTCCCTGGCCTGGTATGTCTTTTTGAGACACTGGTCAGGAATAACACTCCTATTTCAATTTTTTCATGTAGTTTAAAGACGGTTTCATATGTGTGCTATATATGGGCATGCAGTGTTGCGACAGTAACTCTCACTGGTGGGCTGGTCTGTCTCTGTAGGTGTACCTGTTGCTGTCTGCTAAAAGTGCCAAACTAACATCCCTCGCGATTTGGCACCACTTGAAGACTGGATAGTGTTGCTGATAACCTCCGAAGGTCCCACAGGCAACCATTGTTAGGTAAGACACTAGGTGCCAAACTAACATCCCTCGCGATTTGGCACGCTTGAAGGACGTGGATTAGTGTTTGCTGATAACCACCTGAAAGGGTCCCACAGGCACCATTTTTAAGGGTAAGACACTGAAGTTTTTTCTACTAAAATAAGATTAGCCTTGTCTGTAGCATGCTAAAAACTAAACCAACTAAGTGCTTTTTCCAAAGAGTAACATCAAAAGATTAATCAAATAAATGAGTTTAGTCAACTAAACAAGATTAGACTGCTTTATGAAACTGGACCCAAATCTTAAACTCAAGACCCCATGTCTTGACATTAGAGGTGAAGAAGTATAGCATCAAGGTAAGAATTTTGTTGTTGTTGTTGTAAGTGTTTATTCTTACTTGTTTAACAGTCATTTTCATGCTTGTATGTGCGCTGTGTAGCTGTTCAAGGTACATCTGACTGTCACACTCTTTGTACACCTCTAGACAGCACCAGACTTTAGACCACGTTTTTGGTGGTCTAAGTTACAAATGCTTACTGGTGATAGAAGATATCAACACAACTCCTCTGCACCCAACCACACTTTATTTTCAAACCAACATGCCCACATCCGCATTGAGTGGATGTGGCAACCGGCAACATTTCCTGTATGTTCGTTTTGTGAATTGTTTTGTAATATATGTCTGTAGCATGGCCCAAACAGAGGGTCACCCCTTTGAGTCTGGTCTGCTTGAGGTTTCTTCCTCAGAGGGAGTTTTTCCTTACCACTATTGATCTGGGGGTTGGTAAGGTTAGACCTTACTTGTGTGAAGCACCTTGAGGCAACCTTGTCGTGATTTGGCGCTATATAAATGAAAATAAATTGAAAATTGTGGAAACTAACAGTTTCTCTTCTGCTGGACTTTGCACTAGGGGGGAATATTTAGGCACTTCCCGATTTACTTTGGTTACAATTCAGGGGGCTGTAATTTTATAATAAAATGATTATTGTGTCTTTATTCTATACAGGATTTTTTTTCTCACTGGCACTTCCTTGTATTTTTCAAAACAAAGTATTTGCAATGATGCATAATGAATTTATTTCCAATGCTTTAACATGGCTTCAGTAGATGTCTCTTGAATTCATAGGCCAAACTCCCAGATGCACAAACGCCACTGCTGAAATCAGGGAAATCTCACAACAAGTGACACTTTCACCACATATGGATCCAATGCATATGGCTGAGTCCAGGAACTCCCTGAAAACCTATAATTATCATTATCCAATTATGTATCATTACATTATGAACTTGACCTACAATGTGGAAACCATCAAGAATTTGTTGGAAATGCACAGAGGAAAATAAATTTGCAGAGTCACATAAAAAGGGCACCAGGGTGTCTGTGTGAGAAGAAGACAAATTGGCAAAAGACCAAGGCTGAGCTCTGCTGGTGTGGCCGTAATCGCCCACAGGTTAATCGGCGACTTACAGGAATGTTGTAGTTTTGTAGACTGAATAGAAGTCAAACACATTGTAAAAATAATCCAATCAGCTCACTGCCAGACCACAGCGGCCAGGTGCTGATCAAAAGCCCTCACCTCTATGAACAATGCAAAGTGTTGAGTCCCCCCAACCCCCAAAAATGCACTGGTGGGTTGAAATGTCTATCCATACTGTGTAAATGCAACGTGCTGGCCCTGTTTATGAGCCATGTGGTTGATGCTGTGCTGAGTACAGTTGTAGGTAGGATGGACTTACGCTCTGCGGAGAGGAGAGACAGATGGAAGTGACAAGCAGCAGGATGAATGTCAGAGCCTGGAACAGCGTCAACTTCCTGCGGGCACAGAAGGAAACAAATCACATCAACATTTCATATGCTTCACTATTAGCAGGTTCACTGACAGAAACAGATACAATAGAATAGAACAGAGCCTTTATGGTCATTGTACATACATATATACGAGGTCTATTAGAAAAGTATCCGACCTTATTATTTTTTTCAAAAACCATATGGATTTGAATCACGTGTGATTACATCAGACATGCTTGAACCCTCGTGGGCATGCGAGAGTTTTTTCACGCCTGTCGGTTACGTCATTCGCCTGTGGGCAGTCTGTGAGTGAAGAGTCGCCCACCCTCTTGTCGATTTTTTCATTGTTTAGGAATGGCTCAGCGACTGCTGCTTGTTTGATCAAAATTTTTTCAAAACTGTAAAGCACAACTGAGTGGACACCATTCGATAAATTCAGCTGGTTTTTGGTAAAAATTTTAATGGCTGATGAGAGATTTTGGTCTGGTAGTGTCGCCGTAAGGATGGCCCACGGCGCCTGACGGCGATCTGCGCTTCGAGGCGGCAGCGTCTCGCCGTTTCAAGTTGAAAACTTCCACATTCCAGGCTCTGTTGACCCAGTAAGTTGTCAGAGAACATAGAAATTTCAGAAGAAGTCGGCATGAGGAGTTTATTCGGACATTCCATTGTTAACAGACATTTTGTAATGAAAGAACGTGCGGGCAGAGTCGCATGTCGGACCGGACCCGACCGCGGGGAGTCGCAACAGGAAAAACACCTCTGTTGGAAACCTTAACGGGCAAGTTGGAACATGCCCAAGCTGTTAAACAATTTCTCAGTTACTCACTTGTTGAAAGCCATCAAAAGCCGCCTGAATTTTACAAATGGTTTTCAACACGGAGGTGTTTTTCCTGTCGCGGTGCACACGGATTCGCCGAGTCGTTTCCGTGACGACTCGGCGAATCTGCACGCACGTCTTTCATTAAAAAATGTCCTTAAACAGTGGAATGTCCGCATAAAGTCCTCATGCCGGCCTCTTCTGAATCTTCTCTGTTCTCTCACGATGTCCTGGGTGAATTAAGCCTTAAATTAGGATGTTTTCAGGTCGAAACAGGCCGACGACGGCGCCTGGAAGTGCTGCGCGACGTCCCGCTCCGTGGGAAGTCCTTACACCGACAGAAACACCCCATAATCTCTCATCAGCCGTTAAACTTTTCACCGAAAACCAGCTTAATTTCTCGAATAATATCCACTCGGATATTCCTCACAGGTCCAGAAAAATTTTGATAAAGCAACGCACACCATCTGGAGCAGCGTGTGAAGCAAAGGAATTCAGCCAAGAGGGCTGGACCACATCTCACTCAAGGCCTGCCCACAGGGAAATGACGTCACCGACACGCGTGAAAAAACACGCAGCATGCGCACGAGGGTTCAAGCATGATTGGTGTAATCGCACGTCATTCAAATCCATATAGTTAAAAAAAAAATAAAAGGGTCGGTTTATTGTCTAATAGACCTCGTACATACAATGAAATATGTCCTCTGTATTTAACCCATCGTAGTTACAGTTCGACACAATCCAACCACTAGGAGCAGTGGGCAGCCACAGTCTGGCGCCCGGGAACCAACTCCAGATGTAGAGATGCTGCCTTGGTCAGGGGCAGAGAACAGAACAGACCCTAAGTAAGCATGTTTTTGATTGTGGGAGGAAATCAGAGTGCCCGGAGGAAACACACTCAGATACAGGGGAGGTGATGGTCTAGTGGTTAAGTGTTGGGCTTGAGACCAGAGGATCCTTGGTTTAAATCCCAGCCTGACCGGAAAATCACTAAGGGCCCTTTGGGCAAGGTCCTTAATCCCCTAGTTGCTCCCAGTGTGTCGTGAGTGCTTTGCATGGCAGCAGCCTG
This sequence comes from Thalassophryne amazonica, assembly GCF_902500255.1. Taxonomy (NCBI): domain Eukaryota; kingdom Metazoa; phylum Chordata; class Actinopteri; order Batrachoidiformes; family Batrachoididae; genus Thalassophryne; species Thalassophryne amazonica. Next base: position 131,485,508 of record NC_047104.1, read on the forward strand.
ACATCGGGGTGAATGTGAGGCATTATTGTAAAGTGCTTTGAATGTCTAATGCAGATGGGAAAGCGCTATAGAAATGCAGTCCATTTACCATTTAACATGCGAACTCCACACAGAAAGGGCAGGAAGCGATCCTACGACCTTCTTGCTGTGAGGCACCCTGCTAACCACGAAGCCACTGTGCACCCCAAGATAAATGGCATGACACACAGTAAGGTTTATAAATATTAAGAAACAGGGTCAGAGACCCTGAAGTCCTTTGGACAAAGAATCTAATTTTGGCCAAATGTGAGGAAAGTGGCATTAAGTAAGTCATTTGAATATATTCGCCTGAAGTTGTTTACCCTTCTGGGAGCCCAGGGGAGTCTACAGTGGTCCAAGACTGAGCTCAGCCTCGGTCTTTTGCCAATCCAGACAGGAACATCTGTACAAAATTTCAGAAGAATTCACTGCATAATTTTGAGAAAATCAGTCGAGAGGGATTTTTTTTAACCTGCCGGGGGGGGGGGGGGGAGCTGAGGGCATTTAGATTAAGGTCAATCTTTGTGTAGCTTGACACTGATTAAAGGAATCTAGGCAGAATTAGAGAAAAAAGCTCTTTTTCACCAATAAATTGAGAAGTGTGCAAAATGTGATTTTGGCCCTTTTGGGGACCCTTAGAATGATCAAAAGAAAATGTCATTTTCACTGAAAGAATTATTATTCAAAATGAGATAAAAGGTTATTGAACAGATTTTCTGCAGTAAACTGAACAGTCTGAAAATGGCTTTTAAAAAAGTGTATTTATTTATTTATTTTTGCACTTCTTGGAGTTAGTTGTTTGGGGGGGCACAGGGATTCAATTTGAAAGTTAAACTTACTCTGACCAGACAGTCTTGAACTTGAACTTATTTATTTGGCACACAACTCGTCAATAACAAAAACTGATATACAAGACAATTCTCCAGTGACATGTGTGACCGAAAAAGGGGGTGAGTAGAAGCAAAGCTTATAAATGCCCACCCCATACATACATACATATACAACCCCTGGCAAAAATTATGGAATCACCGGCCTCGGATGATGTTCATTCAGTTGTTTAATTTTGTAGAAAAAAAGCAGATCACAGACATGACACAAAACTAAAGTCATTTCAAATGGCAACTTTCTGGCTTTAAGAAACATTATAAGAAATCAAGAAAAAAAGATTGTGACAGTCAGTAACGGTTACTTTTTTAGACCAAGCAGAGGAAAAAAATATCATCACTCAATTCTGAGGAATAAATTATGGAATCACCCTGTAAATTTTCATCCCCCAAACTAACACCTGCATCAAATCAGATCTGCTCGCTGACATTGACCCTATGCCATGACATTGACCCTATGTTGGGAAAGTGTAGGAACACGGACCCACAACAGGGGGCGCAATGAACTACAATGGAGTAAGTCAAAATAACAACGCTTTACTGTTGTGAATGTGCACAACAAATACAACCAATTACAGAAATGGACAACAGTCAATACACAAAAGTGTCGTGTGGGCAGGCTCGAAGATAGGAGACGCCTCTCCAAGGTAAGACCGGAACCACACGGCTTCCTCCGCCACAGGACCCCGGAATACTGGAGCCGCCAAGTCCCGAACTCCCAGGTGGCCACTGCCTCCGCGTGTCGGACCTGGTACTGCTGGCGAGGAAAAAGAATAGTTAGATGGGGGCGCGTTTGCACCCAGAACTCCGAACGGCAGGAAAGGTACCTCCACCTCTCGTTGGAACAGTAATCCAATAAACTAGCTCAGTCAAAAATATGTACTCTGTATGCTTCGATATGTTACCTCTCCGGTAGAAACGATATCTCGGCGATGAGGTGGAGATGCCGTCCTGCTGATATACCCCAGTGATAATTGCCGTCAGCTGTCTCAGGTGATGGGTGACAGCTGTTACCGAGGCTGCTCCTGTGGGGCGGCGGCGCCCTCTGGTGCCTGGAGCCCGCACTCCAGGCAGGGCTCCCTCTGGTGGTGGTGGGCCAGCAGTACCTCCTCTTCAGCGGCCCACACAACAGGACCCCCCCCTCAACGGGCGCCTCCTGGCGCCCGACCGGGCTTGTCCGGGTGGCGACGGTAGAAGTCGGCCAGGAGGGCCGGGTCCAGGATGAAGCTCTTCTTCACCCAGGAGCGTTCTTCGGGACCATACCCCTCCCAGTCACCAGATATTGAAAGCCCCGGCCCATCCGACGGACGTCCAACAACCGGCGCACTGTCCAAGCCGGCTCGCCATCGATGATCCGGGCAGGAGGTGGTGCCGGACCGGGTGTACAGAGGGGCGAGGTGTGATGGGGCTTGAGCTTCGACACATGAAATACAGGATGGATCCGCAGTGAGGCTGGAAGCTGAAGCCTCACTGCGGCGGGATTGATGACCTTGATTTTAAACGGTCCTATGTACCTGTCCTGTAGTTTAGGGGAGGCCACTTGTAGTGGGATGTCCTTTGTGGACAACCACACTTCCTGCCCGGGGCGATACGTAGGGGCCGGGGTCCGCCGCCGGTCTGCATGGGTCTTCGCCCTCATCCGGGCCTTCAACAAAGCAGAACGGGCGGCACGCCACACCCGACGGCACTTCCGCAGGTGGGCCTGGACCGAGGGCACACCGACCTCTCCCTCAACCACCGGGAACAACGGGGGCTGATACCCCAAACACACCTCAAAGGGGGAGAGGCCGGTGGCTGATGACACTTGACTGTTGTGGGCGTACTCGATCCAGGCCAGATGAGTACTCCAGGCCGCCGGGGTGATAACAGCCATCTCCACTGTATTCTTGCCACAGTTTCTATTAATGTTACAGTTAAGTCCAAATGAAAGAGAAAAGATGCCCTGATACTTGCAGGACTTTGATCCATGCATGTGCATTGATGTTTTAACTTATCTTGCTTTCATTTATTTAGGGGTGTCCTTGTTGTTCTTTTTTTGCACTGTCGTCACTTGTCTAGTTTTGTGTTTTGCTGTGTACCAACGAGATGACTCACTCACTGTAAACTAATTTTACCCAAGGGAATAAGAATAAATTGAATCTGAATGTGAATCTGCATGCACATCGTCGTGATGATCCCACTGCTGTGCTCCCAGCTGGATGCCGCGCTTTGTTCCACTGGCTGCCACGCGTTGTGGGTTGGATGCTGTGTATATAAAGCAAGTATTTTGTTGCGGATTAATCATTTTCTCTGTGAGTGGCTGTTCAAAATGCCTCTAATCGCTTCTGGAATCACAGAGGGCCGTTTCATCTGCAGCTTTTCTCTCTCGCTCTCTGTATGCACTGAACGAGGTGCATGTTCGTTCCTTCTGTGTGCAGCTGTAAAAGTATGATTATGATATATTTAACATCTCCTTATAATCGTTCAGACGAGCTGCGCTGTGATGCGGCGCACTGATGCAATCATTTGCACTCACACGAAGTGTTTTTTAATTGTTTGCGTAATGTTCATGTGAAGTTCATGTAATTAATGTGTGATGGAGATTTTGAACATTTCAAAATTTTCTTTGCGCACTTGCACAAAGGTGAGTACAGTTTACAATGAGTATGAGATGAGTTTACTCTCATGCACGGCAGAGTGCGTGCAAGTGCGCAGATCAAAGTCATGCAAGTGTCAGGGGGCCTGAAGGATAACAGCGCTTGTTGGTGGAACATCACATCAGCATGTTGTTGTTGTTGTGCGTTGACTATTTTAGTTTGTAGAGTTGACACAACAACACAGGCAGCACAAATGACTGATGATATTTGTGTACGTCTCATCCAGTGCCAGCAACATCGACTCCATCATGCTACTGTGACTATACGGGCCATAACGTACTGAAAACTCTGTACCTGGTGATGCAGGTTCGTGTGCGGACTGAGGCTCCACCCCCACAGCTACGTGAGCACACGGACCAGCCGCTCCATGTCGCCCAATCGTTCCTGAAAGGTAGCTGTCGTCGTGTACGTGTGTGTCGTCCTGAGGACACCACACCACTGGGACCCCATGCAGAAAGCCAGGAGGCCTGAAGTAGGAACAGAAAAAAATACAAACAAAAAAAAACAATCAAATTAAAACCTGGAATAGTAACTGTACAAATACAGACGAGACAAATGGAAATGTTTCAACTATTTTCAATTCAATTCAATATCTTTCATTTATATAGCGCCAAATCACAATACAGTTGCCTCAAAGCGCTTCACACGCGTAAGGTCAAACCTTACCGACCCCTAGAGTAAGCACACAGGCTACAGTGGTAAGGAAAAACTCCCTCTGATGATTTGAGGAAGAAACCTCAAGCAGACAAGACTCAAAGGGGTGACCCTCTGCTTGGTCCATGCTACCGACACCCTTAACAACACAAATATACAGAAAATTTTTGGGGTCCATGCTGGTGCACAGGACGGGAGGCCTGCAGAAGTAGACACCCACTCCCACCTCTGGATGGAGCCACACCTCAAAAAAAAAAAAACAATCAGGCGGCAGAAAGACAACAAATACAGAGTAATTTGTCAGCATTAAGTAACAAGAAAAACTGAAGAAATGCTAATGTGATTGCCAACCACTCGCCCTAAGCTTCACTAAAAGACCCAGACTTTAGATAAAGTTGAGGCTGCGACCCGCTGTCTTTAATAATAAAATTAATTTAAAAGGATAGAAAGGGTTTACTATATCAACGGTGTAATCATGTATCCTTAACTCCCAGTTCTATTTTGGTGATTAAATGCCATCTGCTGTCCTTCCGCAATCACTGACTCCAGACAGACTGTGATTTATAAGAGACACAAATACAACCCCAACCCAGAAAAGTCGTGACAGTATGGAAAACACTAAGTGGGAAGATATCTTATATTGACTTGTATTTCATTGCAGACCGTATGAACCCAAGATACAGTGCATTTGTAAAGTATTCACAGCGCTTCGCTTTTTCCACATTTTTTAAGTTACCGCCTTATTCCAAAATGGAATAAATTAATTTTTTTCCTCAAAATTCTATACACAATACCCCATAATGACAATGTGAAAAAATGTTTTTATGAGATTTTACACCCTGGACAGGACACCGGTCTACCACAAGACCAAATATACATAAACAAACTCAGTTGCACTTGCAGGCCTACAGTCAATTTAAAGTATCCAATTCACCTAGTTTGGAGGTGGGAGGAAGCCAGGGCACGCAGAATGAGCCCACATGAACATGCAAACTCTGAAAGGACCAGGTGGGAAGCAATCCCACAACCTTTCTGCTGTGAGGCAACAGTGCTAACGACTAAGCCACCGTTCTGCCCTAATGCAAAATATGCATCTTTTGTTTAAGTTTGCCGACATGATGGAAGCAAACCTTCAAATGCATTCAAAAACGTAAAGATGTTATGTTCCTCTATGCTCTGATGCTGTCCGTCTCTCTGCCTCCCTCTGTTCCTTCCGGTGTCACTACTGATTGCTGACTGTGGACACCTGTGGCTGCTGTCACACCTGTACCTCATCAACCAGTCTGCTTAAACCCCAGGGCTTCCTCTCCAGCTTCACCAGATTATTCTGTCTTCCATGAAGTACCGCTGGTCCTCTGTGCTAAGTGTTTTCACTGTTGCTTCATTCCTACGACTGTGTTGTCTAGATTCTAAAACCTGTCTGCTTTATCTCCAGAATTATCCACAGCTACTCCCCTGACGTTCCACCTGGTCTCGAGGATCTAGTGCCTTCCCTTCCTGCTGCGCCTCCACCATTGGTTCCAGTGCAGATTTTAACCTTTTACTGCTGCTTCTTTGCATTTTGGGTCCTTAACCTGTTGCCTTGGTTGTATCATAACAGATCCGAACAAAAGATTATTTGAAAAAAGTGATAAACAGAATGCTTTGTATTTCATGTCACACACTAAAAATGCACTGTTAAAATAAGTTGTGAAATCTGCTTTTCATTTATCATTTTACTCAAAGTTCATATTCATCTCAGAAATTCTTTGTTTTTGACATATTTAATGTTTGAGCCTGTTGCTTATCTTGTTTTTTGGACAAACTGCTCCTGTGCAGTGGTGCACACTGATGTTCTTATCAGCTGCCAAAGGAAAAATCCCTCAGCAGCGCACAGTGACATGCACATCCAAAGCTGTCAGGGCACAACTCTGTGTGTGTGTGTGTGTTAGGTACAATAACAGAGAGCTCAAAATCAGACCATGTTGGGGAATTTTGTGTGGCGACAAACATGTCCCAAGTAATTTATAGTTAAGAATCCAATAAGCAGTTAAAAAAAAGGAAAAGTCAACCTTGTGAACCTGGCCTATCAGGATCATCGGAGCCAAACAATAAAAATGATTAAAGAAACCTGGATGCTGCTCCTCACACATTCTTTGCCCCGAAGGAGGACCAGAACTGGCAGCGTTCCCATCCAGGAGCTGACTGACACACGATTCACTCTTTACACACACTCAGGGGCGAGCTGGCGGAGGGCGAGGCGATCATCCGAGTACAACATCAAAGTCACAAAAACCAGATAACGCAAATATCATTTCGGTAACAGAATGATAAGACACCTGAAATGGTGCTGCTTTCCAGAGGTGGAAAACCCCGGCTTTAGTGGGTAAAAAGTCTGAACATGTAAATCTTCTCTACCTGTTCACCTGAAACAGCTAATATCACTGATTAGCTCAGCGACCCGCCTGGAGAGCTGATCTGATTAGAATCAACTGGTTTAGTGAGAAAATGGAACAAATACATGGTAGGACTTTTATTCACTGAAGGTGGGGTCTTCCACCTCTTCTGCTTTCCTCCTTCATTATGGAAATTTCTGCTTCAAGCTCGAAAACGTTTTAATTTGATCATGTACTACATATGTATAAAAATGGAAGACAACCGTAAAGTCAATGATAGAGAATAATAATAATAAATTTTTAGTGCCAAATGATACAATTCAAAGTGCATTACCATTAACAATTAAAATTAATTATCATAATTAAAACCAAGACAAATCAACCAAACAAAGAGTAAAAACTATGAAACCCATCATAACACACAATAAAACTTAAAATGTATGTATATAATATGAGCCAACCACTGATGTCAGTTTCCTGCCATCAGTGGCTGGCTGGTCAGTATAGCACACAGTTACTGAAATGTGTGGTGGGTTTTACAAATAAATCTGTCATTGTAAATATGTCATTTTTTCATTTGTAAAAAAAAAAAAAGGCAATTTGAAAACTGAAAATTCCGTTTAGCGAATGTGTGGCTGCTCACACTGCCATCTACTGGCAGTAGATGCAGTGTTCATGGTTTCTACATGTCAGAAAACTAATGTACCCATAATGCAATGCGGCATGTGTGTCTAAACACTAAAACCTTCTTACTTTAAAAATTAAACAAAGAGCTGATATTTTCATTTTGTAAAATGACAGACGTGATGTTAATTTCAATAACTTGTCCGCAATTAGTTTGTTTAAAATTATAACTATAAGTCAAAACTATATTCCTGTGCAAGAGTCCAGTGAAATGACCAGCAGATCTGTATGGTGTGAAGAGAAATTATCTTTTTTCTTCCCTCTTCCTTTATCTCTGGTAGTCAGCTCATCTCTGTCTCCAGATGATAGAGCTCTACCATTTATGGCTGTTTGTCTGCTACAAAATATGTAACAGACAAGCTTAAAATTTCTGGTTTCAGACTTTACAAATGTCCTTAACTGTAAAGTTTTATTCACTATGCCTGCAAAAAAAAAAATCTTAGCGGTCTAAAAGTTATCAGAACTAAATCTATCGGAAGCTAACTGGTCCGCTGATGGTTTTCAAAGTTATCTGGAAAGCTAATCCACTAATGAAAATGTTAGCTTTGATATTAGCAGTTAGCGGATTAGCAGAACTGTGCCCACCACCACTGCCAGTGACGCACACCAAAATGTAAGTCCCTTTTTCTTGTTTAGAAATTAATAAAATATCAAATGACAAGGATCGATTTTAGGTGTTGTATAAAACAAATAATGTTTTTATCATTTGTGCAATGGAAAGAATATTTCATGAGGTGAAAGATGAAGTATTCCATTTCATCTTTCACGCACTTGTAAACATTCACTGTTTGCTCACTATGAGCAACCATTGAGTTAATGATTTCAATTCTAATGTGGTGATAAACAGCTTAAAGAATGAAAGTGTCTCTCAAAATATGCTAATATGCGCGGCACAATAAATCTGAGTTGGCTGCCTGAACTTGCTTATGCTTGCAAGCTCACACTTTCATTCTTTTTTTTTTTTTTACTTTTTTGTTGGTTTTATTGTAATTATTCAGTTTTATATTCAGATGGACTAAACACTTAATGTTACATAACTCGGGTCAGATGTGAGCTTTTCAACAAACTCTGTGAATAAATGGTGAAGACTTTTACCTGCTGATAAACCAGTGCACAAACAACAAACCAACAGATCTGGCTGGTTAAAAATCATTTCCATGAGAGAGTGTATGAAACATAGATATGTTGTAGCTGCTTGTGTTTTCAGGGCACACGGTCACCAGACATGGTCACCACACGGACTGCATGAAAAAATGTTTTGAGCACCAGAAATAAACGTTGTGTTAGCGTTCCTGTGCCGTGAACCTCGTTGTGTGACAAGAGTGGGTATAAAAACAGAGCACATTGAAGCACATCTGACTTTGTGACTCAGTAAATTAGTCTCTCACACACACACACAAAGCCAACAGAGAGAGAGAGAGAGAGAGAGCGCGACATGTGCTTCGACTCACCATCATTTTCCATGGCAAGGTCACCTCAGGTCGCCCTCGTTAGTGTTACGCCACTCAAATTAGCGTTGATAACAGTTGGAGATGAGGTGGGCCGGCATTCTACATTAATGAAAGTGACCTTTCACCTTCACATTGCACCACTTCCCACGTCATTTAGGAGTACAAACATCCTCTAACTGCAGTAAGAGAGCAACGAAAACGCAAGTCCTGCATCTGGAATGCTGCGTGTTCTGATTTACCCACAATAATAATATTAATAATAACTATTTATATAGCGCTTTCCATGAATCAAAGCAATAAGATATTGTGATCCACTGTGTCAAAAGCAGCACAATGAGCCAACAACAACAATACAGACAGACTATTGATTTAAAGCAACAAATTCAGTTTCATTGGAGGGATGTGCCCTAAACGCCAACTGCAACAGCTGAAAAAGATCGTTCTCAGCCACGTATTTCAACAGCTGACTTCAAACTACCTTCTCAAAAACTGTGGATAGAAATGTAACGGGTCTAATTTCCCAACACCCAGGACACAGACTGGGCTTCTTAAGGAGAGGTTTAACAACAGCTGTGCTAAAATGTGAGGGAAACAAAACCGTGTTGAGTGATGAGTTCACAGCACTCTAAGCACACAGCGTCCCAAAATGCGCCCCAAATCTTTCAGAAACCACAACAGCACAGGATCCAAAGAAACAAGCTGTAAGCTTTGCCATCATCACGACCCCTGAAAGATTCAGCAAGGAAATGCACTCAAAATCAGCGAAGACCCGTGTTGAGTGATAAACACTATCTGTTGACCCAACAGCATGTGGAGGAATTTGGTTATGAATATCGTCTACTCTGTTATTTTAAAAAAGACATAAAATCTTTCCATCATGCCTCCTGTCTTTCAGCAGACCAGCTGTAGAAATCTGTGCCATCTGTGGCCAAAAAAATTGTAGAGAAAAGTCTCTTCCAAGAATGTAGTAGTAGGACAGCCATCAAAGACAGAAGTCATGTTAACGTCATCCATATACTTAATATACAAATAATGAATGTTTACAAGTGCAATGTTCCATCTTTCACCTCATGAAATATTCTTTCCATTGCACAAATGAAAAAACATTCATTATTTGTTTTATATAACACCTAAAATAGACCCTTGTCATTTGATATTTTATTAATTTCTAAACAGAAAAGGGACTTACAGTTTGGTGTGCATCACTGGTCCTTTGACATCAAGAGGCTCTAAACAGTCCAACATGAACTTTAAATAGCAATCCAATAGAAAATTCTTCTCAGGCAACTTGCAATAACAGTTAGATAATTCCAAAACAATCCTGATGATGTAGTCCGTACCTGATACCATGCATTGACTTCTTCGTGTGCAGACTGCCATCTGCTTTCCTCAGTCCACCGAAAAATCGTGACAGAAATTTCTCATCTGACAGCGCTTCTATTTCAGCTAGAGATGTCGCAGCGAATACTGCAAATGCCTCTGGATGGTTTATGGCGTAGTGGATCGTGTTAGAAGAATTATCACTGTCAGCAAGCTCTTTCAAATCATCGTTTGTCATCAAAACAAACCCTGACATGTTTGTTTTTAAGCTAAGCGCCGTCGATGCTAGTGTGAGCATGTGGTGGCGTGCAGTGGTACAATGGTGCAAACATATGGAACCGAATTTGCACGCGAAATGGAACACATTGGCAAATGGGATGAATGATCATTGTCACGTAACATACAAACCACCAATCAAATGACTGATGACTGAATGATTTAGGCATTATATAAAATAACCAGTGCATCTGAAAATAACTTACCAAATAAATTACTATTCAAATGTAGTCTCAGGGATACAGTAGCAATTCAAGCCACCACCAAGGAGCTTGAGTAGTGGCTATCAGCAGTGGACAAGTCTGGCTTATCTTGCAGTTTTAAGGCGTGGATTTACCAGCATGGCGTCCTACCCCGGGTACTCTGGCCTCTGCTGCTGTATGAGGTGCCCCTGTCGACAGTAGAGACTCTGGACAGGAAGATAAGCTGCTACCTCCATAGATGGATGGGCTTGCAGTGCCGCACTGTATGGGAAGATGAACAAACTCCAGCTGCCATTCAGCAGCCTCGACAAGGAGTTCAGGGTCTCTCACATAAGAGAGGCTTTGCTCCATCAGGACTCCAAGGATATGAGAGTGGCATATGAATGGGCAGAAGGTGGAGGGCTCAGGAGGGTCTGGAGGTAGCAGAGTCTCGGCTGAGGCACAGGGCTCTGGTGGGAATGGTGACTAGGGGACATGCAGAGCTAGGAACATTTCCTCAGCCACTCTATGAGAAGGTACATGGCAAGGACAAACGCCAGCGATTGGGCCAGTAGGATGGTGGGCATGCAGCAGCAATGGGCGTGTACAAGGTGGGAGGGTGTGCTGGAGAGGAAGTCTTCCTGGCCTGAGATCTGGCGGGCAGAACCCCAGCGCATCAGTTTCATGGTTCAAGCTGCTTATGTTATGTTATGTCCTGCCCAGCCCATCCAATCTCCATCTCTGGGGCATGGGTGACTCTCTGGCTTGTGTGCTGTGTTCCAGGAGAGGCTCTCTGGAGCACATTCTGAGTAGCTGCTCGATAGCCCTGGGAGAGGGCCGATACCGTTGACAGCACGACCAGGTGCAGAAGTCTATTACAGAGACTCTTTCTAAAGCAGTGGATAAAAACAACAGCACCAAGCAACAACAGGGCAAAAAGAGCATCACCTTCGTCAGGGCTGGAGAGCAGCCACAGTCACATCCCAAACCTGCAGCCGGCCTTTACACCTCAGCAGTGGACTGGGATCTACGAGTGGACCTGGACAAGCAGCTCAAGTTCCCAGACCATGTTGCACCAGTGCTTTGAGGCCAGAAATCGTGCTCTTGTCAGCTTCCTCAAGGCAGGTGCTATTGATTGAGCTGACAGTTCCCTGGGAGGATTGCATAGAGGAGGCAAATGAGCGAAAGCGGTCAAAGTACCAGGAGCTGGTCAAGCAATGCCAAAGAAGAGGCTGGAAAGCACGCTGCAAGCCCATTAAAGTGACGTTTTGCTGGCCGCTCACTTTGCAAGGTGTACTCGCTGCTTGGCATCACGGGGGCTGCAAAAAGGAAAGCCATCAAGTCCACATGGCGGCAGCAGAGAGAGCCTCCAGATCCCTTTGGATCAAGAGGAGCGATTTGTGGGCAAATGCTACTGGGACACAAGCCAGGGCCTCATCAACCCTGGCTGGGTCACCGGAGAGAAGGGCGTATGATGTTGAAAGACCTGAAACATCCAATGAACATCACTAAAGATGTGTCCTAGAGCATCTTAGTTACCAAAAGGATCCATGAAAGCACGTAATACCACTTAGCCCTATGTTGGAGTAGGGGGTGTCATTATTAATATTATTACACTTTTGCTCAATTGCCTAAGCACAATTTCAAAAATAGGGCCCAGTTTTTCAAAACACTTCGAATTAACACAACACCTCAGATCATCTGCAAAATGGAGCACTTTAGTCAAGTGAGTTAAACAATCCTGTGCTCAACGTAAAACACTGTTAGCATTTAAATAAATTCACCAACACTACATGACACCAATTGTGAAGACCAATGAAAATATTTATTTTCATATTCTCAAGTCAGCCAATTCTGAACATTTCAACAAAACATTTTCCAGTTTTCTTTTTTTTAATTTAATCTTTATTTAACCAGGTTAGTCCCATTGAAATCGAGCTCTCTTTTGCAAGGGAGACCTGGATAATTCTAAAGTTTCCAATTCACCTAACCTGCACGTCTTTAGATGTTGGAGGAAACCGGAGCATCTGGAGGAAACCCACACAAATACGGAGAGAACGTGCAAACTCCACACAGAAAAGGCCACCAGTGGGAATACAGTATTACTGAATGTACCATTGTACTGTAAGCTTACAGTAGTACTGTAACATAAATTAGGTATCTAATGCAGTACTGATAAAAAAGAAACAACAAAAACTAGAAAACTTAACATCTCTCTGCCTCGCTGGATCTGGCCACAGCGCTTCATCAACATCACAGGCTATATTTCCATTTGCAAGGCAACGTGGGAGGAATTTCCTGGAGTGATGAATCCACCTTTGTATTGATGCTGCATCAGTTTGATCACATGCATCCTCCACAGCTTGAACAAGGGGCATCTGAACATAGGGCCGGAGATTATAAACCTTCCACCACCAAACTCTTCGACGAGGTTTAGGAAGGGGGAGTATGGTGGAAGGTATTGAACTGTAAATTGTGGGTGGTGATGAAACCAGTTCTGGACCAGAGCTGAATGATGGAAAGATAGATTGTCGTCCCAGACAACAAGAAATTGCATCTGGTTCCTTTGGTTTGCTCCTGTGATATTATTGTATAATCTGTCTAAAAATGTAACAATGAGGTCTGTGTTCTAAGGACCTAAGTTGACAAGCTGAGGACCCCATTCTGTGTATTGGCAGCACAAAGGGTAATGTTACCTCCACGCTGCCCTGGTACACTGACAATAGCCCTGTGGCCAATGAAGTGTCTTCCCTTCTTGTCAGGTTAAATCCAGCCTCATTGTACAGTATATAAACCCATGCAGGACTTCCTCTACATCCATTTCAAAAACTCCCTGAAATACAGCAATAGATTACGTTGTGCAGGTCAACATACTGTAGGTCTGCTACACAGTAAAAAGGTTATGTGTGCAGTACACAATACTACAGTCAGTGAACAAAACATACCTCCACATATTCACACCGCAGGACTTTCATCCTTTCTTTTCTGTTTTTCTATTTCATTTATATAGCACCAAATCACAACAAAGCTGCCTCAAGGCACTTCACACAAGTAATCCTTAGAAGATTGCCTTGCATCAGTGAGAAGTTGGATGTCTAGAAACTTCCTACTTTTAAACTCTGATAAGACTGAATTGATGGTTCTTGGTCCAGTGAGACATCAGAATCAATTTGACCAGTTAACACTCAGCCTAGGCTCGTGTGTCATACATCACACGGACAAAGTGAGGAACCTTGGGGTAATTTTTGATCCTACGTTGGCCTTTGACCTCCACATTAGAAATATTACGAGGACTGCTTTCTTCTACCTGTGAAATACAGTATAGCGAAGATTCGTCACATCCTGTCTATGGCTGACTGAGACCCTGATTCATGTGTTTATCTCTTCTAGATTGGACAACTACAATATTCTTTTTTCTGGTTTACTGCAGTCCATTATTAGGGCTCTCCAATTGGTTCAAAATGCTGCTGCCAGAATTTTGACACGAAGCAGAAACTTTCACCACATTACACCCATTTTGGCATCTCTTCACTGGCTTCCTGTCCCAGTGAGATCAGATTTTAAGGTTCTGCTACTAGCCTGTAAAATTGTTCACAGAGTGGCACCTCTCCACCTAGCACCTCTCTACCAACCTGGGCTTTGTGTTCTCAAGGTGCAGGACTACTTAGTGTCCCTAGGGTGAATAAAAAGGGTGAATATATATATAAACAATACAAATGTGCTAGAAAAACCGGACTACTGGTCAAAACCTAGGTGTGTTTAATAAACTGATAACTCCAGAAGCCAGATAACGATTGGTTCCATTGTGTGCTTATAAACATGCTCAATGATGCAAATGATGTTCCCACAAGCACCATAGCTTATATGAGTCTCCCTAAGTCAGTGTACCCAAAGATCCTCTTGGGAGACCGTGTACTAAAGACACCAGTCATCGCCTTTGGTCGCTGGACAGCATCCAAGACTTCGACTTTAATGGTGGAAGAAAAACAGCCTTCTGCAATCCCATTTGAGGGATGTGTCGGAGCACTTTGATATTTAAGAGGTGGGAAATACCAGAACAAAGCCGGACCTTGTGTGCCAAAGTTTACAGTGTTCATTATTCATGGGTGTTTTTTTAAAGTGGACTGTACCAGGCACCCAGCACTGTGGTATCAAGCAAGCGTTGTTGCAAATGAAGAAAAGAGATTCAAAATAGCAAGAAGACAAACTTTTCCTTACATAGCCCTTTTTATTACAAAAAGCTTAGAACCCCTGATATGGTTGAGACTCAGTTTTTACAGAAAAGCAAACTTTTTATATCGTCGATTCCTGGGTCAAGCTGACCACATCACAATCATTTACTGGAAACTATGCAGCTGGTATCAGTCGTACTTTCTGGAAGGTCCCTGGTGGAACCGCAGTAACTGGGCAATACTCCCATCTGTGCTTGGCATCGATACATCACTCAACAATTCATGGCTAAAGAGTCAACGCAGGGTGTGCTTTAATGTACGAGTAAAATATATGTGCTATAAATGTGGTACAAGTCACATTTTTTGCAGATGTACTGAAAGGATTTCTGGCTTACTAAAGATTGACTTTAACCTGTTAAGGTACACAGCAGACAGTAGCAGAAATGTTCACAAGCCTTTTTTTGCAAGTCCAAGTCAAGTCTCATGTCTTTGAGCTCAAGTCCAAATCAAGTCTCTGGCCATCTGGTCTGTCCCTAACACTGCACTGTTAAATCTTATTCAAATTCTGAATTCAAAGCTCTATCATAGACTAGATGGACTAGAAGGAGAGAGCATATCTCACCCATATTGGCCTCTCTTCATTGGCTTCCTGTTAATTCTAGAATAGAATTTAAAATTATTCTTCTTACTTATAAGCTTTTGAATAATCAGGTCCCATCTTATCTTAGGGACCTCATAGTACCTTATCACCCCAATAGAGCTCTTCGCTCTCAGACTGCAGGCTTACCTGTAGTTCCTAGGGTTTGTAAGAGTAGAATGAGAGGCAGAGCCTTCAGCTTTCAGGCTCCTCTCCTCTGGAACCAGCTCCAAATTCAGATCAGGGAGACAGACACCCTCTCTACTTTTAAGATTAGGCTTAAAACTTTCCTTTTTGCTAAAGCTTATAGTTAGGGCTGGATCAGGTGACCCTGAACCATCCCTTAGTTATGCTGCTATAGACTTAGACTGCTGGGGGGTTCCCATGATGCACTGAGTGTTTCTTTCTCTTTTTGCTCTGTATGCACCACTCTGCATTTAATCATTAGTGATTGATCTCTGCTCCCCTCCACAGCATGTCTTTTTCCTGGTTCTCTCCCTCAGCCCCAACCAGTCCCAGCAGAAGACTGCCCCTCCCTGAGCCTGGTTCTGCTGGAGGTTTCTTCCTGTTAAAAGGGAGTTTTTCCTTCCCACTGTCGCCAAGTGCTTGCTCACAGGGGGTCGTTTTGACCGTTGGGGTTTTTCCGTAATTATTGTGTGGCCTTGCCTTACAATATAAAGCGCCTTGGGGCAACTGTTTGTTGTGATTTGGCGCTATATAAATAAAATTGATTTGATTTGATTTGATTTGATCATCACGTGTCCACCTATGGAAGTCTGGGAGCGGCTTAAGTGTGACTCAAGTCCAGGGCCCGGTTTCATAAAGCGGTCTAATCTTTTAGTCTACTGAACTTAGTTAGTCGTCTATGATTCATCACACAACATTAGCCGTCTAATCTCTGTTTCACATTGGTGGCTAAACTTGTAGATGATCCTTCTTATGTTTCACGGGTGTAGTGGCCTCGCAAGTGCCATTGCCAAAAAAAATGCCTCCAATGCGCGAGAGTTTTGTTTGACTTCTGGGTTGGTCGTAACCGCAATATGTGTGTTTGTGTTGTGTGGGCCGCCAGAAGAGGAGGTACTGCTGGCCCACCACCAGAGGGCGCCCTGCCTGAAGTGCGGGCTTCAGGCACGAGAGGGCGCTGCCGCCACGGACACAACCGGGGGTGACAACTGTCACACATCTTCATTTCATCACTCCATAAAAGCCGGATGTCATCTCCACCTCGCTGCCGAGATATCATCTACCTGTGAACGTACTTTTCTCTGCTGACCTAAATCATTGAATAATAACCTGAACTTCTTTGCAGCCGTATTCCTGTGGCGTTTCATTATCTGTGGATTGGCGTTTGGTGTGAACAGCGACGGCTTCGCTTCACACCCAAACCAGATAAGTGGTTAGACAGGAGCTGCACGAGTGTGTGATTAGAGGTGGAGGTGACTTTCCACCTTCTGACTGTTTTTGTTACTGGGTGTGCACACACCCACATCTCACTGTTTGTGTTCCTCACCAGCAGTACCAGATCCGACAGTCGGGGACGGTGATCACCTGGGAATTCGGGACTTGGCGGCTCCAGTATTCTCCGGGTTCTGTGGCGGTGGAAATCGTGTGGTTCCGGCTCTTCTCAGGACAGACGTCTTCTATCCTCGAGCCTGCCCACACGTCACCTTGGTGGATTGACTGCTATCAGATTCTGTGATTGTCTGTATAATCGTTGTGCACATTCACAACATTAAATTGTTACCTTTTGGCTCATCTATTGACCGTTCATTTGCGCCCCCTGTTGTGGGTCCATGTCACTACACTTTCCCCAACAGTTTGACTCCCACTCATTCCCACGATGTGTATGTCCAGTCCCATCTGCACCCACGAAACTCAGAATTTACGCCTGCACAATAATGGAGATGCACTGATTTTGTGTCTGCTCCCCTCCCGCAGAAGAAATCAAATTATTTAGGATGGTATTGATACAGAGTTTCGTGGGATGTTTGTGTGGTTTCCCTGGCCTGTATGTCTTTTGAGACACTGGTCAGGAATAACACTCCTATTTCATTGTTTTCATTTAGTTTAAAGACGGTTTCATATGTGTGCTATATATGGGCATGCAGTGTTGCGACAGTAACTCTCACTGTGGCTGTGTCTGTCTCTGTATGTGTACCTGTTGCTGTCTGCTAATAAGTGCCAAACTAACATCCCTCGCGATTTGGCACACTTGAAGACATGGATAGTGTTGCTGATAACCTCCTGAAAGGTCCCACAGGCACCATTTTTAAGGTAAGACACTAGTGCCAAACTAACATCCCTCGCGATTTGGCACGCTTGAAGACGTGGATAGTGTTGCTGATAACCACCTGAAAGGTCCCACAGGCACCATTTTTAAGGTAAGACACTGAAGTTTTTTCTACTAAAATAAGATTAGCCTTGTCTGTAGCAGGCTAAAAACTAAACCAACTAAGTGCTTTTTCCAAAGAGTAACATCAAAAGATTAATCAAATAAATGAGTTTAGTCAACTAAACAAGATTAGACTGCTTTATGAAACTGGACCCAAATCTTAAACTCAAGACCCCATGTCTTGACATTAGAGGTGAAGAAGTATAGCATCAAGGTAAGAATTTTGTTGTTGTTGTTGTAAGTGTTTATTCTTACTTGTTTAACAGTCATTTTCATGCTTGTATGTGCGCTGTGTAGCTGTTCAAGGTACATCTGACTGTCACACTCTTTGTACACCTCTAGACAGCACCAGACTTTAGACCACGTTTTTGGTGGTCTAAGTTACAAATGCTTACTGGTGATAGAAGATATCAACACAACTCCTCTGCACCCAACCACACTTTATTTTCAAACCAACATGCCCACATCCGCATTGAGTGGATGTGGCAACCGGCAACATTTCCTGTATGTTCGTTTTGTGAATTGTTTTGTAATATATGTCTGTAGCATGGCCCAAACAGAGGGTCACCCCTTTGAGTCTGGTCTGCTTGAGGTTTCTTCCTCAGAGGGAGTTTTTCCTTACCACTATTGATCTGGGGGTTGGTAAGGTTAGACCTTACTTGTGTGAAGCACCTTGAGGCAACCTTGTCGTGATTTGGCGCTATATAAATGAAAATAAATTGAAAATTGTGGAAACTAACAGTTTCTCTTCTGCTGGACTTTGCACTAGGGGTGGGAATATTTAGGCACTTCCCGATTTACTTTGGTTACAATTCAGGGGGCTGTAATTTTATAATAAAATGATTATTGATGTGTCTTTATTCTATACAGGATTTTTTTTTCTCACTGGCACTTCCTTGTATTTTTCAAAACAAAGTATTTGCAATGATGCATAATGAATTTATTTCCAATGCTTTAACATGGCTTCAGTAGATGTCTCTTGAATTCATAGGCCAAACTCCCAGATGCACAAACGCCACTGCTGAAATCAGGGAAATCTCACAACAAGTGACACTTTCACCACATATGGATCCAATGCATATGGCTGAGTCCAGGAACTCCCTGAAAACCTATAATTATCATTATCCAATTATGTATCATTACATTATGAACTTGACCTACAATGTGGAAACCATCAAGAATTTGTTGGAAATGCACAGAGGAAAATAAATTTGCAGAGTCACATAAAAAGGGCACCAGGGTGTCTGTGTGAGAAGAAGACAAATTGGCAAAAGACCAAGGCTGAGCTCTGCTGGTGTGGCCGTAATCGCCCACAGGTTAATCGGCGACTTACAGGAATGTTGTAGTTTTGTAGACTGAATAGAAGTCAAACACATTGTAAAAATAATCCAATCAGCTCACTGCCAGACCACAGCGGCCAGGTGCTGATCAAAAGCCCTCACCTCTATGAACAATGCAAAGTGTTGAGTCCCCCCAACCCCCAAAAATGCACTGGTGGGTTGAAATGTCTATCCATACTGTGTAAATGCAACGTGCTGGCCCTGTTTATGAGCCATGTGTTAGGTTGATGCTGTGCTGAGTACAGTTGTAGGTAGGATGGACTTACGCTCTGCGGAGAGGAGGAGAGACAGATGGAAGTGACAAGCAGCAGGATGAATGTCAGAGCCTGGAACAGCGTCAACTTCCTGCGGGCACAGAAGGAAACAAATCACATCAACATTTCATATGCTTCACTATTAGCAGGTTCACTGACAGAAACAGATACAATAGAATAGAACAGAGCCTTTATGGTCATTGTACATACATATATACGAGGTCTATTAGAAAAGTATCCGACCTTATTATTTTTTTCAAAAACCATATGGATTTGAATCACGTGTGATTACATCAGACATGCTTGAACCCTCGTGGGCATGCGAGAGTTTTTTCACGCCTGTCGGTTACGTCATTCGCCTGTGGGCAGTCTGTGAGTGAAGAGTCGCCCACCCTCTTGTCGATTTTTTCATTGTTTAGGAATGGCTCAGCGACTGCTGCTTTGTTTGATCAAAATTTTTTCAAAACTGTAAAGCACAACTGAGTGGACACCATTCGATAAATTCAGCTGGTTTTTGGTAAAAATTTTAATGGCTGATGAGAGATTTTGGTCTGGTAGTGTCGCCGTAAGGATGGCCCACGGCGCCTGACGGCGATCTGCGCTTCGAGGCGGCAGCGTCTCGCCGTTTCAAGTTGAAAACTTCCACATTCCAGGCTCTGTTGACCCAGTAAGTTGTCAGAGAACATAGAAATTTCAGAAGAAGTCGGCATGAGGAGTTTATTCGGACATTCCATTGTTAACAGACATTTTGTAATGAAAGAACGTGCGGGCAGAGTCGCATGTCGGACCGGACCCGACCGCGGGGAGTCGCAACAGGAAAAACACCTCTGTTGGAAACCTTAACGGGCAAGTTGGAACATGCCCAAGCTGTTAAACAATTTCTCAGTTACTCACTTGTTGAAAGCCATCAAAAGCCGCCTGAATTTTACAAATGGTTTTCAACACGGAGGTGTTTTTCCTGTCGCGGTGCACACGGATTCGCCGAGTCGTTTCCGTGACGACTCGGCGAATCTGCACGCACGTCTTTCATTAAAAAATGTCCTTAAACAGTGGAATGTCCGCATAAAGTCCTCATGCCGGCCTCTTCTGAATCTTCTCTGTTCTCTCACGATGTCCTGGGTGAATTAAGCCTTAAATTAGGATGTTTTCAGGTCGAAACAGGCCGACGACGGCGCCTGGAAGTGCTGCGCGACGTCCCGCTCCGTGGGAAGTCCTTACACCGACAGAAACACCCCATAATCTCTCATCAGCCGTTAAACTTTTCACCGAAAACCAGCTTAATTTCTCGAATAATATCCACTCGGATATTCCTCACAGGTCCAGAAAAAATTTTGATAAAGCAACGCACACCATCTGGAGCAGCGTGTGAAGCAAAGGAATTCAGCCAAGAGGGCTGGACCACATCTCACTCAAGGCCTGCCCACAGGGAAATGACGTCACCGACACGCGTGAAAAAACTCACGCATGCGCACGAGGGTTCAAGCATGATTGGTGTAATCGCACGTCATTCAAATCCATATAGTTAAAAAAAAAAATAAAAGGGTCGGTTTATTGTCTAATAGACCTCGTACATACAATGAAATATGTCCTCTGTATTTAACCCATCGTAGTTACAGTTCGACACAATCCAACCACTAGGAGCAGTGGGCAGCCACAGTCTGGCGCCCGGGAACCAACTCCAGATGTAGAGATGCTGCCTTGGTCAGGGGCAGAGAACAGAACAGACCCTAAGTAAGCATGTTTTTGATTGTGGGAGGAAATCAGAGTGCCCGGAGGAAACACACTCAGATACAGGGGAGGTGATGGTCTAGTGGTTAAGTGTTGGGCTTGAGACCAGAGGATCCTTGGTTTAAATCCCAGCCTGACCGGAAAATCACTAAGGGCCCTTTGGGCAAGGTCCTTAATCCCCTAGTTGCTCCCAGTGTGTCGTGAGTGCTTTGCATGGCAGCAGCCTGACATCGGGGTGAATGTGAGGCATTATTGTAAAGTGCTTTGAATGTCTAATGCAGATGGGAAAGCGCTATAGAAATGCAGTCCATTTACCATTTAACATGCGAACTCCACACAGAAAGGGCAGGAAGCGATCCTACGACCTTCTTGCTGTGAGGCACCCTGCTAACCACGAAGCCACTGTGCACCCCAAGATAAATGGCATGACACACAGTAAGGTTTATAAATATTAAGAAACAGGGTCAAGAGACCCTGAAGTCCTTTGGACAAAGAATCTAATTTTGGCCAAATGTGAGGAAAGTGGCATTAAGTAAGTCATTTGAATATATTCGCCTGAAGTTGTTTACCCTTCTGGGAGCCCAGGGGAGTCTACAGTGGTCCAAGACTGAGCTCAGCCTCGGTCTTTTGCCAATCCAGACAGGAACATCTGTACAAAATTTCAGAAGAATTCACTGCATAATTTTGAGAAAATCAGTCGAGAGGGATTTTTTTTAACCTGCCGGGGGGAGGGGGGGGAGCTGAGGGCATTTAGATTAAGGTCAATCTTTGTGTAGCTTGACACTGATTAAAGGAATCTATAGGCAGAATTAGAGAAAAAAGCTCTTTTTCACCAATAAATTGAGAAGTGTGCAAAATGTGATTTTGGCCCTTTTGGGGACCCTTAGAATGATCAAAAGAAAATGTCATTTTCACTGAAAGAATTATTATTCAAAATGAGATAAAAGGTTATTGAACAGATTTTCTGCAGTAAACTGAACAGTCTGAAAATGGCTTTTAAAAAAGTGTATTTATTTATTTATTTTTGCACTTCTTGGAGTTAGTTGTTTGGGGGGGCACAGGGATTCAATTTGAAAGTTAAACTTACTCTGACCAGACAGTCTTGAACTTGAACTTATTTATTTGGCACACAACTCGTCAATAACAAAAACTGATATACAAGACAATTCTCCAGTGACATGTGTGACCGAAAAAGGGGGTGAGTAGAAGCAAAGCTTATAAATGCCCACCCCATACATACATACATACATATACAACCCCTGGCAAAAATTATGGAATCACCGGCCTCGGATGATGTTCATTCAGTTGTTTAATTTTGTAGAAAAAAAGCAGATCACAGACATGACACAAAACTAAAGTCATTTCAAATGGCAACTTTCTGGCTTTAAGAAACATTATAAGAAATCAAGAAAAAAAGATTGTGACAGTCAGTAACGGTTACTTTTTTAGACCAAGCAGAGGAAAAAAATATGGAATCACTCAATTCTGAGGAATAAATTATGGAATCACCCTGTAAATTTTCATCCCCCAAACTAACACCTGCATCAAATCAGATCTGCTCGCTGACATTGACCCTATGCCATGACATTGACCCTATGTTGGGAAAGTGTAGGAACACGGACCCACAACAGGGGGCGCAAATGAACGGACAATGGAGTAAGTCAAAATAACAACGCTTTACTGTTGTGAATGTGCACAACAAATACAACCAATTACAGAAATGGACAACAGTCAATACACAAAAGTGTCGTGTGGGCAGGCTCGAAGATAGGAGACGCCTCTCCAAGGTAAGACCGGAACCACACGGCTTCCTCCGCCACAGGACCCCGGGAATACTGGAGCCGCCAAGTCCCGAACTCCCAGGTGGCCACTGCCTCCGCGTGTCGGACCTGGTACTGCTGGCGAGGGAAAAAGAATAGTTAGATGGGGGCGCGTTTGCACCCAGAACTCCGAACGGCAGGAAAGGTACCTCCACCTCTCGTTGGAACAGTAATCCAATAAACTAGCTCAGTCAAAAATATGTACTCTGTATGCTTCGATATGTTACCTCTCCGGTAGAAACGATATCTCGGCGATGAGGTGGAGATGCCGTCCTGCTGATATACCCCAGTGATAATTGCCGTCAGCTGTCTCAGGTGATGGGTGACAGCTGTTACCGAGGCTGCTCCTGTGGGGCGGCGGCGCCCTCTGGTGCCTGGAGCCCGCACTCCAGGCAGGGCTCCCTCTGGTGGTGGTGGGCCAGCAGTACCTCCTCTTCAGCGGCCCACACAACAGGACCCCCCCCTCAACGGGCGCCTCCTGGCGCCCGACCGGGCTTGTCCGGGTGGCGACGGTAGAAGTCGGCCAGGAGGGCCGGGTCCAGGATGAAGCTCTTCTTCACCCAGGAGCGTTCTTCGGGACCATACCCCTCCCAGTCCACCAGATATTGAAAGCCCCAGCCCATCCGACGGACGTCCAACAACCGGCGCACTGTCCAAGCCGGCTCGCCATCGATGATCCGGGCAGGAGGTGGTGCCGGACCGGGTGTACAGAGGGGCGAGGTGTGATGGGGCTTGAGCTTCGACACATGAAATACAGGATGGATCCGCAGTGAGGCTGGAAGCTGAAGCCTCACTGCGGCGGGATTGATGACCTTGAGGATTTTAAACGGTCCTATGTACCTGTCCTGTAGTTTAGGGGAGGCCACTTGTAGTGGGATGTCCTTTGTGGACAACCACACTTCCTGCCCGGGGCGATACGTAGGGGCCGGGGTCCGCCGCCGGTCTGCATGGGTCTTCGCCCTCATCCGGGCCTTCAACAAAGCAGAACGGGCGGCACGCCACACCCGACGGCACTTCCGCAGGTGGGCCTGGACCGAGGGCACACCGACCTCTCCCTCAACCACCGGGAACAACGGGGGCTGATACCCCAAACACACCTCAAAGGGGGAGAGGCCGGTGGCTGATGACACTTGACTGTTGTGGGCGTACTCGATCCAGGCCAGATGAGTACTCCAGGCCGCCGGGTGCGCGGCTGTCACACAACGCAGTGTTTGCTCCATTTCTTGATTGGCCCGCTCTGCTTGCCCGTTGGTCTGGGGGTGATACCCGGACGAGAGACTGACCGTGGCCCCCAGTTCCCAGCAAAAGCTCCTCCAGACATGTGAGGAGAACTGGGGACCGTGATCGGAGACGATGTCTGATGGTATCCCATGCAGGCGGACGACGTGGTGGACCAGGAGGTCCGCTGTCTCCTGGGCCGTTGGGAGCTTCGGGAGGGCCACGAAGTGGGCCGCCTTGGAGAATCGGTCCACTATCGTGAGGATCACGGTGTTTCCCTGGGACGGCGGGAGGCCCGTGACAAAATCCAGGCCGATGTGGGACCAGGGGCGATGAGGCACGGGCAGCGGCTGTAGCAGTCCCGGAGCCTTGCGATGGTCGGCCTTGCCCCTGGCACAGGTGGTACAGGCCTGGATATAGTCCCGGACGTCGGCCTCCAGGGACGCCCACCAGAAGCGCTGCCGGACAACTGCCACGGTTCTTCGCACCCCTGGATGACAGGAGAGCTTAGAGCCATGACAGAAGTCCAGGACTGCAGCCCTTGCCTCTGGTGGGACGTAAAGTCTGTTCTTTGGTCCAGTCCCGGGGTCCGGGCTTCATGCCAGGGCCTCCCGGACGGTTCTCTCTACGTCCCAGGTGAGGGTGGCCACGATAGTGGACTCCGGGATGATGGGTTCCGGTGGATCCGACAACTCCGCTTTGACCTCGTCTTCGTGTACCCGGGACAAGGCAGCCGACTTCTGGTTCTTGGTCCCGGGCCGGTAGGTGATGCGGAAGTCAAAACGGCCGAAGAACAGTGACCAGCGGGCTTGCCTGGGATTCAGCCGCTTGGCGGTCCTGATATATTCCAGGTTCCGGTGGTCAGTGAAAACCGTGAATGGCACGGACGTTCCCTCCAACAGGTGTCTCCACTCTTCAAGAGCCTCTTTCACCGCAAGGAGTTCTCGGTTGCCGACGTCATAGTTCCGTTCAGCCGGGGTCAACCTGCGGGAAAAATAGGCACACGGGTGAAGGACCTTATCGGTCTTCCCACTCTGGGACAGCACAGCTCCTATCCCTGAGTCCGAGGCGTCCACTTCAACCACTAACTGGCGACTAGGATCGGGCTGCACCAGAACGGGTGCAGACGAGAAGCGCCGTTTCAACTCCTTGAACGCGGCCTCGCAACGATCCGACCAGGTGAAGGGGACTTTTGGTGAGGTCAGGGCTGTCAGGGGGCTAACAACCTGGCTGTAGCCCTTAATGAACCTCCTGTAGAAATTCGCAAAGCCGAGGAACTGTTGCAGCTTCCTACGGCTTGTGGGTTGGGGCCAGTCTCTCACCGCTGCAACCTTGGCCGGATCAGGAGCGACGGAGTTGGGGGAGATGATGAACCCCAGGAAGGACAAAGAGGTGCGGTGAAACTCACACTTCTCGCCCTTGACAAACAGCCGGTTCTCCAATAACCGCTGCAGGACCTGACGTACATGTCGGACATGGGTCTCAGGATCCGGAGAAAAGATGAGTATGTCGTCTAAATATACGAAGACGAATCGGTGCAGGAAGTCCCGCAAGACATCATTAACCAATGCTTGGAACGTCGCAGGAGCATTTGTAAGACCGAACGGCATGACCAGGTACTCAAAATGACCTAACGGGGTGTTAAATGCCGTCTTCCACTCGTCTCCCTTCCGGATCCGAACCAGGTGATACGCATTCCTAAGATCAAGCTTGGTGAATATCTTGGCTCCATGCAGGGGCGTGAACACCGAATCCAACAAGGGTAAGGGGTATCGGTTACGAACCGTGATTTCGTTCAGCCCCCTGTAATCAATGCATGGACGTAATCCGCCATCCTTTTTCCCCACAAAAAAGAAACCCGCACCCATCGGGGAGGTGGAATTCCGGATCAACCCGGCAGCCAAAGAGTCCCGGATGTAGGTCTCCATTGATTCGCGTTCAGGTCGTGAGAGGTTGTACAGCCTGCTGGACGGGAACTCAACGCCTGGAACCAAATCAATGGCACAATCATACGGGCGGTGCGGGGGAAGGGTGAGTGCCAGATCCTTGCTGAACACCTCCGCAAGGTCATGGTACTGCACCGGCACCGTCCCTAGATTGGGCGGGGCTCTGACCTCCTCCCTGGCCTGGGAACCGGGAGGAACCGAGGAACCTAAACATACCCGATGGCAGGTCTCGCTCCACTGGACCACTACCCCGGACGGCCAATCGATCCGGGGATTGTGTTTCAACATCCAGGGAAAACCTAAAATCACACGGGAGGTGGCCGGAGTTACAAAAAACTCGATCTCCTCCCGGTGATTCCCCGACACCACCAGAGTTACTGGTGGTGTCTTGTGAGTGATTGGAGGGAGTAGGGAGCCATCTAGTGCCCGTACCTGCACAGGCGAGGTAAGCGCCACCAGAGGGAACCCTATCTCCCTGGCCCATTTGCTATCAAGCAAATTCCCTTCTGAGCCCGTGTCCACCAGTGCTGGGGCCTTCAGGGTTAAATCCTCATAAAGGATTGTAACTGGAAGTCGTGTGGCGATGTGGGTGTGTCCCACGTGAACGTCTCGGCCCCCCCCTAGCCCAGTGTCTAGGGGCGGGCGTTGGTGTTTAACCGCTCGGGGCAGTCTCTTACCTGATGCTCAATCGAGCCACAAACAAAACACGCTCCGCGGGCCAGCCTCCTTTGTGTGACCGGTGCCCTAAATGTTGCCCTACTCGTGTCCATAGCTTCGTCAGCAGGGGGAGCTGTGATCGCACGGAGCGCAGGGGCCGTGGAGCGTGGGGAGGGCGGAACGCGGTTGGAACCGGAAGGGAGAGGGACGACGCGTGCCTGGCCACGCCCTTCGTCTCGTTCCCGACGGCGCTCATTTAACCGATTGTCTAATCGTATGACAAGATCGATAAGCCCATCCAAATCCCGCGGTTCGTCCTTAGCCACCAGGTGCTCCTTGAGGACCAATGACAGTCCGTTTACGAAGGCGGCGCGGAGGGCAGTGCTATTCCAGCCGGACCTCGCAGCCGCGATGCGGAAGTCGACTGCATAGGCAGCTGCGCTCCGGCGCCCCTGTCTCATTGACAGCAGCACGGCTGAAGCGGTCTCTCCTCTATTAGGGTGATCGAACACTGTTCTGAGCTCCCTCACAAACCCATCATATGTCAGAAGGAGCCGTGAACTTTGCTCCCAGAGCGCTGTAGCCCAAGCGCGTGCCTCACCACGAAGCAGATTTATCACATAAGCTACTTTGCTAGCGTCGGTCGCGTACATGACGGGACGCTGTGCAAAGACGAGCGAACACTGCATAAGGAAATCCGCGCACGTCTCCACACAGCCTCCGTACGGCTCTGGGGGGCTTATGTATGCTTCAGGGGATGGTGGGGGGGGTCGTTGGACAACCAGTGGAACGTCGCTGTCACGCACAGGGTCTACGGGAGGGAGAGCCGCAGCGGCGCTTCCACCTGCGCGGCGAGAGCCTCCACCCTGCGGTTCAGGAGGGCGTTCTGCTCGGCCATCAAGTCTAACTGAGTCGTGAAAGCGGTGAGGATCCGCTGCAACTCACCGATTACCCCTCCTGCGGACGCCTGTGCGCCTTGTTCTTCCATTGGCCGTTCAACAGCCGGTTGACGCCCCTCGGGATCCATGACGCTGGCCGAGATATCCTGTTGGGAAAGTGTAGGAACACGGACCCACAACAGGGGGCGCAAATGAACGGACAATGGAGTAAGTCAAAATAACAACGCTTTACTGTTGTGAATGTGCACAACGAATACAACCAATTACAGAAATGGACAACAGTCAATACACAAAAGTGTCGTGTGGGCAGGCTCGAAGATAGGAGACGCCTCTCCAAGGTAAGACCGGAACCACACGGCTTCCTCCGCCACAGGACCCCGGGAATACTGGAGCCGCCAAGTCCCGAACTCCCAGGTGGCCACTGCCTCCGCGTGTTGGACCTGGTACTGCTGGCGAGGGAAAAAGAATAGTTAGATGGGGGCGCGTTTGCACCCAGAACTCCGAACGGCAGGAAAGGTACCTCCACCTCTCGTTGGAACAGTAATCCAATAAACTAGCTCAGTCAAAAATATGTACTCTGTATGCTTCGATATGTTACCTCTCCGGTAGAAACGATATCTCGGCGATGAGGTGATGTAATGATCACCAGTGCTTTTACCTGACATGCAGCCCCATATCATCAATGACTGTGGAAATTTACATGTTCTCTTCAGGCAGTCATCTTTATAAGTCTCATTGGAAAGGCACCAAACAAAAGTTCCAGCATCATCACCTTGCCCAATGCAGATTCGAGATTCAGAGTTCAGAGTTTTTGGAAATTAAGTTTGAAAAAAAGCTTCTGTTTACGTTTTGCTTCTGGAAACATGAGTCTGACGTGTGGTTTTTGAACGTACAATGTGTGTGAGAACATAAATCGGGCGCTCTGAATTTTTACACCATGCGGTTCTGTCGTACAGCTGAGCTGGAACCGAGTACAGTGATTGAAAATATCAGCCCAGCTTCAGTTTGAATACTGCCATGAACACTACTAGCCAGTAGATGGCAGTAGAGACCTTGAAAACTTGCCAAAACAAAATTCCAGATAATCTGTGTTGCTACTTGCTACGTTTAAGATGCGTGGAATTTAACAAACGCAAACACAATAACAATGTCTATAAACCCAGAGAATATATTCACGAGAGTTTTAGGCACTAGAGTTTAATGCTGTTGTCCGTGGAGCCTGATCAGAGTGTCTCAAATCATTTCTCCTGTTGTGAACGTACTGAGATTACCCTATCACCCATAATGCACCTGGACACAGCATGTCCACACTAAAACCTTAAAAATTAGTGCATTACTTTAAAACTAAAACATATATCTGATATTTTCACTTTATAAAACTTCAGCTGTGACGTTAATTTAAATAAGTTGTCCGAAATATGTTTGGTTAAAATTTGAACCATAAGTTAAAAATGTATGCCTCTGGGTGACTTGGGTGATATTGCCCGCGTATCAGTATGGGGTTAAAAGAAATAAATGTTTTTTGTGTGTGTGTGAGACCAGTTCTCTTTTGCCTGCAGAGGATAGAGCAGCTTCTTCTAGAAGCAGCTCTTCTCTGTTTGCAGAGAGTAGAACGACACATCTGTTCACTTTTGTTTACCACGTTAACGGTCTAAAAATTATCGGACAAAAATTTATCAGAAGATAATTAGTCCGATAATGGTTTTTCAAAGTTATCTGAAAAAAAATAATCCGTTAATGAAAACTTTATCTTCGAGGATTATCGGAACTGTGTTCACCACTGTCCATAAGGATCATGGAGAGCAGACCAACTCTGTTCATAGCTGTTCACAGGAGCAACACCTAAAACTCAGATGAGGCTGCCCTCCATTGTTGCTGCTACTGTTTGCTGAAGGCTTGTTACAAGTGGTGTGTGTGTGTGTGTGTGTGTGTGTATATATATATATGGATGTAAGTAGTGTGGCTTGACTGTGGGTTGTGGAAATTCAAACTGGTTCTAAGAGGGTTCTAACCAACTCTAAAATATTTTCTGCACTAACTCCATGCCAACACCTGGTTCTTATCTAAATTAGGCAGAACTTTATTGATCCCTTGGGAAGACTCCCTCATGGAAATTGAGGCTCCAGCAGCATTGTTTAGCAGCACACAGGGTAAGAAGCACACAGAGTATCAAAGTGAAAAAAGAAAAACAGTTTGCAAATATAAATACAAATACACAATATAATTAACAGACAGACTGATCAATACTGGTTTACTGGCTACCACTTATCAATAGTAAAGTGGTATTGGTGAGATGTGTTCTTTTGTTCACTCTCTCCACCTACAATTCCCTGTCTGGTCAGCGGATCAGTGTGTGGAAAAAAGATCCAGAGGTGGATAATTGTACAACTGGGCAGCACAGTCTCATTTGAGGGCGCGCTACTAAAGGGGTAAAATATGACGCATATGATGTCATTTCTCTACTTCCGGGGACGGAAGCACGGCACTTCCTCTGAAATTTTGGGCAAATTACATGCAAGCAAAGTGAAAATAGAAAGAAAAAATGATGATGTGGTGGGAAAGTGGACATGTGTTGTGGTTTGTTTATGACCTGGAGCTCAAACGTGTTGAGGCGGTTTTGCAGGTGAGAGAACGTAGCTACTCTGGTTAGCTGTGTAGGCTAACACTTACTGACACGCCCTCTCCCATTCACCTATTTTCCCTTCTCCACTGGGAGCCAAAGAAACTGCACTTTTTGTGACTGCTTCGGTGATTGCAGCCGAAAACAAAACAGCACACCATTTTTCCGTATGAAGTCATGCTGTGTTTACGCTGCGCAACAGGAACAGTTGACCCCATAAGTGGTCGAATCCTGCGATATGACGCAGGGTTCAAACGAGACTGTGCTGCCCTGTTGCCTGTGATATACAAGCAGCTTGTACTGTGCTACAGCTGCACATCATCTGCCAGCTCTCCACTGCGAAGGTAACCCCCACCACCCCACCACCACCACCCCATCCAAAATCACATACCTAAAAACACAGAAGTGATGAAGCAAAGACAATTATGTCAAAGAAAAATGACACAAAGCCACAGCTGATAAGCACAGAGGTCTTTAAGTCATCCATAATATCCACAAACGAGCTGCCATGAGTCCTGTGATTAGAACCCAAGCTCAGTAATGCCCCCCACCAAGTTTGGGTCAGTAAATCCCCCACACAGTGACCCCCACACCTCCTAAAAGGAGAAACCATCTGACCGAACCCCAGTTCTTCAAACAATACATTGTGCGACTGGTGACCTCGCTGCAAAAAAAGGGCACCTGAACACTGCTTGCAGTCACTTTAATTTGAGTAATAACATTTTAAATCTATCGATATGAGTGACATGTTTGAACATTACGTTTCTCTGTTGCTTTGTATTTCAGAGTTGCCGTGGGTACATTCTTACACTCTGGTGTATTCATGTCGTCAGGTGTAAACAGTGAGAATGTCTTTGCAGATCCAAACGAGCTGCTTCTCCCGTTCAGCCTTGTGTATGCTCAGTGAGTCACAGCAGCTCTTTTATGTCTGGGAAAATGCCTTGAGTCAACTCTGAGACACTGATCGTGCACGGTGCTTCTTCCTGTGACTCAGAAAGCCATGACTGCTTTTTCTCAGAAGAGCCTGATGATAAAAACCGTCCCAGCACTGTTCCGCTGTCCATCACAATGTGTCTGGCTCTGTTTGCCATTTTATTTGACACTCTGATGTGCACGTAAGAGAGGTTAAAGTTTAATGTGTATCCTTTGTCAGCCATTTCCATGTATCTTTCTATCGCCTTCCATCCTTTCTGACCTCATCTCTCCATCTCACTGATTCCTCCCCATGAGCTTTCGGAGTTTGCTTTTAGGGACTTTTGGCTTAGTCCCAGGTCAGTAGTTGCTCGTCCAATTAAACGATACAAATCTCGCCCACACTCGACTGAGCAGCCGTTCCCTTCAGAGTCCTCAGCTCTTGGCCTTACATGGGAGGTTCACACCATCAGCTACAAGCAAGGTCAAGCTGACCAAGGAGGCATGGAGTGTACAAATCAGGTTTATGTAATGGTTTTTCACAATCATTCCTCTGATCAGATGATCTGCAAAAGCTGTTTCTGAAATTTTGATTTGTCTCAGTCAGTCTAATGACTGACCGGCAGCCCATCCAGGGTGTACCCTTCCTCTCACCTAATGACTGTTGAGATAGGCTCCAGCTCACCCGTGGTCCTTAATTGGGATAAGTGGGTGTAGAAAATGAATGAATGAATCTAAGCTACGTAATAACAGCAGAACTTCATATCTTTTTACTGTTGTGATACTGATGATTCCAAATTTCCAGTTTGCTCCTCTGTGACTCATATTTCTGAATTTTGCACACAGCTTGACCACGGTGTATCAGGCTTGGTGTTGACAACTGGCAGGACACAAATGCAGAACACAAACTCAAAGCTCTGTAGGCTTAACTCTTTTACTGGGGTCGGTACACGGCAAGGCAGTCAGACAAGAGCAGAAGTACAACAATCATCAGGCTAGAGACGTGGTCGAGAAAAACAAGCAGGTGGTCAAAAACACAATGAGGCAAAACGAAGCAAGGTAAAGATACTAGGAAAGGCTGGAAAGAAGGTTCACGTCACATCGATCTGGCGAAGGACCAGAGCACAAAGAGAGTCCTAAATACACCCAAGTGATGAGCTGTAAATCAAGGACAGGTGTGAGGGGAAGTGACTAGAACTGGGGTGTGGTCAGACAAAGGGAAACGCCCACCACCAAAAGAAAGATAGAGATAACCCAAGCAGAAAGCAACAGGCAAAGAACTGACAACACCCACAAAAAAGACAAAATGTACAATAAAACAGAGCAAAAACCAAAACCTGACATGGTGGTAGTCAATACATGCTTAATTTTCATCATCACCTGACCAGAACTGTAAATGGCATTGGTTTCAAATGTTTTCCTTATTAGTCAAACAAGTTTCTGAAGTCCCAGATTTTGTATGGAACATGCATATATATTGGACAGATCACCCATTTGGAGCCTTTCACCTTGCATCAGGACATGCACCTCCTCAGGTGTGTGTGTGTGTGTGGGGGGGGGGGCATTTTAATGTCCCAGAAATAATGAAAGGCATCAGATGTGTGATGCATATGTTGTGCACTCTAAACACCACAATATAAATGTACAACCCTAATTCCAATGAAGTTGGGACGTTGTGTAAAATGTAAATAAAAACAGAATACAGAATGATTTGCAAATCTGCTTCAACTTATATTCAGTTGAAGACACCACAAATACAAGATATTTAATGTTCAAACTGATAAAGTTTATTGTTTTTGTGCAAACATTTGCTAATTTTGAAATGGATGCCTGCAACGTGTTTCAAAAAAGCTGGAACAGTGGTATGTTTACCACTGTGTTACATCACCTTTCCTTCTAACAACACTCAATAAGCGTTTGGAAACTGAGGACACTAATTGTGAGTGTCATGATGGGTATAAAAGGAGCATCCCCAAAAGTCTCAGCCGTTCACAAGCAAAGATGGGGTGAGGATCAACACTTTGTGAACAACTGTGTGAAAAAAATTGTCCAACAGTTTAAGAACAATGTTTCTTAACGTTCAATTGCAAGGAATTTAGGGATTCCATCATCTACAGTCCATAATATAATCAGAAGATTCAGAGAATCTGGAGAACTTTCTACATGTAAGCGGCAAGGCTGAAAACCAACACTGAATGCCCGTGACCTTCGATCCCTCAGGCGTCACTGCGTTAAAAATCAACATCATTGTGTAAAGGATCTTACCGCGTGGGCTCAGGAACACTTCAGAAACCATTGTCAGTTAACACAGTTCATCACTACATCTACAAGTTAAAACTCTACCATGCAAAGTGAAAGCCATACATCAACAACATCCAGAAACGCTGCCGCCTTCTCCGGGCCTGAACTCATTTGAAATGGACAGACGCAAAGTGGAAAAGTGTGCTGTGATCTGATGAGTCCACATTTCAAATTGTTTTTGGAAATCTGGACGTCGTGTCCTCTGGACAAAAGAGGAAAAAGACCATCCAGATTGTTACCAGCGCTAAATTCTGTGATGGTATGGGTGTGTGTTAGTGCACATGGCATGGGCAACTTACACATCTGTGATGGCTTCAGCTTTCAGGCTCCTCTCCTGTGGAACCAGCTCCCAATTCAGATCAGGGAGACAGACACCCTCTCTACTTTTAAGATTAGGCTTAAAACTTTCCTTTTTGCTAAAGCTTATAGTTAGGGCTGGATCAGGTGACCCTGAACCATCCCTTTGTTATGCTGCTATAGACGTAGACTGCTGGGGGGTTCCCATGATGCACTGTTTCTTTCTCTTTTTGCTCTGTATGCACCACTCTGCATTTAATCATTAGTGATCGATCTCTGCTCCCCTCCACTGCATGTCTTTTTCCTGGTTCTCTCCCTCAGCCCCAACCAGTCCCAGCAGAAGACTGCCCCTCCCTGAGCCTGGTTCTGCTGGAGGTTTCTTCCTGTTAAAAGGGAGTTTTTCCTTCCCACTGTAGCCAAGTGCTTGCTCACAGGGGGTCGTTTTGACCGTTGGGGTTTACATAATTATTGTATGGCCTTGCCTTACAATATAAAGCGCCTTGGGGCAACTGTTTGTTGTGATTTGGCGCTATATAAAAAAATTGATTGATTGATTGATTGATTGATGGCACCATCAATGCTGAAACGTGCATCCAGGATTTGGAGCAACACATCCAAGCTGCCATCCAAGCAACGTCTTTTTCAGGGACGTCCCTGCTTATTTCAGCAAGACAATGCCAAGCCACATTCTGTACGTGTTACAACAGCGTGGCTTCATAGTAAAAGAGTGTGGGTACTAGACTGACCTGCCTGCAGTCCAGACCTGTCGCCCATTGAAAATGTGTGGCGCATTATGAAGCGCAAAATACGACAACGGAGACCCCGGACTGTTGAACAACTGAAGTCGTACATCAAGCAAGAATGGCAAAGAATTCCACCTACAAAGTTTCAACAATTAGTGTTCTCAGTTCCCAAACACTTATTGAGTGTTGTTAGAAGGAAAGGTGATGTAACACAGTGGTAAACATACCACTGTCCCAGCTTTGTTGAAACGTATTGCAGGTATCCATTTATAAATTAGCAAATATTTGCACAAAACAATAAAGTTTAACAGTTTGAACATTGAATATCTTGTCTTTGTGGTGTATTCAATTGAATAGAAGTCGAAGAGGATTTGCAAATCATTGTATTCTGTTTTATTTCAATTTTACACAACGTCCCAACTTCATTGGAATTGGGGTTGTAAAAGTAAATATACCTTATATGTCTGTAATGGTTTTTGATAATATATAACTTCAACATATGACTCCTGTGTGACAACAATATACAAACAATGAATGTTCATGAGTGCAATGGAAAGAATAGTTGTGGCATTTTTATTGAATTTAATATGTCCAATAACATAAAGTCATTTGCCTCAAGGAATTCAGCAACAGTTTGAGCTGTATTGAACTCCTCAACATATAAGCTCAAACAGCTGTGCCTGACTGAATGGATCATTCCATCTTTCACTGAATGAAATTTTCTTTCCATTGCATGAATGAAAAAAACATAAATTATTTGTTTGACATAATGCCTAAAATAGATCCTTGTCATTCGATATTTATTCATTTATAAGCAAGAGAAAAGGGACTTACACCCTTCCCGGTCTTACGGTGTCCCCCAAAGCTCGGTGGTGAGATTTCTATGAATTGAAAAGAAGAACAACAATCACCCAACAAAAGCAGGCGACTGACCTCTGACCTTCATTTGGAATGGCAGGCTGTCAGAGGTTCAGCCAAAACATCCCCCTTTCATTCTGTTGATCCTGTTTTAACAGCTCTGGTAACGAACAGTGTTTATATTTAATATAATAAAAGTGACCTGTTGAGCAAAATCTCCAAATGATTTTATAATGACGACATAAAAGATGAAGGAAATTGTCTCCATTTCATAACTTGGGTAATTACTGATCTTTGGCCTTAGGTTGTGAATACAAATAGACATAAAACTGGCCGCTCTCTGCAGGGACCTTATAGAGGTGAGTGGGGGTCACCCTGCCCCCTCCCACCCTCATTAAGACTATAGCTGCACATTAGTGAATAGCTCTAGGGCAAAAAGGAGGAAATGTCTTTAATCAATGTGAGACGGGATGTTTATTCTGATGGTCATTAGATGTTATCATAAACAATACAGAAAAATAGAATAAACAACACGAAACTGCTGCCATTATGAAAGAATTTCATTAAGAATAACACTGAGATCATCATGTCAGGCTGATGGCACAGAGGGTTTTACTGCAAAACTCAATCTGAAGTACACAAATGAATATTTATAAAAACACAGCAAGTTCCAACCGGAAAGATCAGTTCTGGGACCAGCATCTACCATACCACAGTACCGCCGTTCATCCTGGATGGCAACCACCCAGACAGACAGTAATCAATCCATCCCCACCTCTTCAAAGTAAAGGCCCCCTGACACTTGCATGACTTTGATTCACACACTTACAGACACTCTGCCGTTCACAAGAGTAAATTTGTCTCAGACTCATTGTAAACTATGTGCAGCTTCGTACAAGTGCACAAAGAAAATTTTGAAATGTTCAAAATCTCCATCACGCATTAATGACGTGCACATTTCGCAAACAAGTCAAAAACACAACGTGTGAGTGCGAGTGGTTGCATCAGCACACTGCATCAGAGCACAGCTCGTCTGCACAATTATAACGAGATGTTAAATCTATCATAAACATACTTTTACAGCTGCTCACAAGAAGGAACGAACATGCAACTGTTTTACCAAGCCATTACAATATAAACATTACAAATAATTACCTTTTTAGATGGCTCCAAATACAGTCTCCACCTCATTAAGTATGCACATGAGAAAAGCAGCAGCTGGAGCTCTCCTCTGTGATTCCGGAAGCAATTAGAGTCGTTTTCAACAGCCAACTCGGACAGAAAATGAATAATCCACTACAAAATAATTATTTTATATGCACAGAATCCAGTGCACAACACGTGGTAGCCAGTGGAACAAAGTGCGGCGTCCAGCTGGTAACACAGCGGGTGGGATTGTCACGACAATGTGCATGCAAGTGCGTGGATCAAAGTCATGAAAGTGTCAGGGCACCTTGACCATGTATCTACCACAACCAGTTGAAAAATGGTGTCCTGGGTTCTCAATCCCCATTCCAGAGAAAAGGGCCACCCAGCCACGTGGCCAAAATGTTGTAACTGATATTTCCACCTAACACAAGTAGCACTCATCATCTGAGATTCTCTCAGTATCTGTTCATCTGACACAAAATCATTCCAGTAATTCCATCCACCAAGGATGAACAAGGAGAAAACGGTGCATATGTGCCCTTGAACTGGGGACCTTGTGTTTTAGAGGCAAGCAAAATAACCGTTTGCACCACTGTGCTAAAAACACAACACAAACTTGCGATAATAAAACCAACACAACCTTAAAGTGACTCCACTGGACTTTGTTCAACATGAGTCCCAGCTTTACCCCTCGGTCTCAGGAACTGAGCAGATAACTAAAAATCAAGACTTACTGAATGCCACACCTCTTTGATTTTCATCCTGTCATCCACCTTCTCCACATGTAAGAACACACACATTAGAGCTCCTGAGCCTCAGTAATTCTTAGTGAAAAGAAGCTGGACCATTCATTCATTCTGAAGCTGCTTTGTCCACTTCAGGGCCACAGGTAGTCATGTATAACACCTTTGTCAGTGAGAAATAACACTTCTAAAACTGAAAATGCTGTTTTTGTAACCTGATAACATCTCTAGAAGAATTTACAAAACATTTTATGAGCGTCAGTGTGCACACTAACATCTGCTAACTCAAAGCCAACTTCCAGTCTTGTCAAAAGCTCATGTACACATACACGTACGCCCTCCTGCACATGCCGTTAAAACGTAAATATTGTATAACATTGTGTTATATTTAAAAGTTGTGTCACTGGCGGGGTGTGGGACGTTGGAGGTAGCTAATAGGTTTCGACTTCCTGTTGAGAAACATGGACTGGAATGGTTGACAGCTTAGACCTGGATTGAGGGATAAATTGCAACCTCTCCACCAGATTTTGGCTAAACATCTTTACAACACACACTCAGACAGATATTTGAAAACATAAACTCCATCCTCGGGCGAAATTCTCTCAACTCTCGCTCATAATTGCTCCGTGATGTGAGTGAACTCGTAAACCTTTCCTTAAACGTGTCCTGACCCTAACACACAGGTAGCTCTCACCCTCCCACCCTGCACAAATAAACAACCACTCCATGCAGTTACTACAGCGCACTGCACTGAGAATGCGTCCTTTGACCTCCAGTAAAGTGTGAGTCCCGTCAGCGCTGCAGGCTCCTGACTGAGGCTCTCTGCTCCTTGGTCTTGCTTTGCGTGGCAGCATTTGTACAATGATGTGCAGCCGTGCTTTTTCAATTCTCCGCTCACCCACTGTGTTCAGAAGAGAAATACATCTTCTAATCAGGGGCGCCGATCTTGGCCTTTGACCCTCAAAAGCTTTAGTTGTGACCCTCCCAGGGTTTGTGAATGTCTGTTGGAGGGTGTGCATGCTGCTGAGTGAATGGACACAGGCATTACCAGATGTTTGCCGTGAAGGCTGTGTAGACACCGCTGACCTCTGGATTTGCACCCAGTGTGAATATAGTGGCAACAATCGAATAGTTAGCAGCCGCATTAAGCCTGCATGAATAAAATAAGATTGTTTGAACACTTGTAGAAGCACTTTGTGCCTCAGCAGCTGCTTCACGTGAAGTGAGAGCAAACAATTTTACAGAAGAGGTATTAAATGCCATTGTTTGGGCTGCATAAAAGACCCTCAGAGGTTTGTGTCAAATGACTGAATGAAAGAGACACGCTGGTATTATGTTGTTTATCTTGGTGCCAAACTGTCTAGACTCAGACTGTTGCTCAACTACGGTCCCTTGACTTCAGTCGTTCTTTCCATGACAGACAGGACAAACTCAGTACAGCGTCATACCTCAAAGATTATGAAATTATCTTTTCACAGCTGTTCTGAGTGAAGCAAAGTCTGTCCTCAGGTCATCCACAGCTGTGGTCCCATAATGTGAGGACAGTACACAGGTGCATCCAATAACCAACAACAAGAAACAACACAGCTCCAGACAGTATGTATGAATGCATCGAGACAGGCCACCAAGACTGCAAAAGGACATTGATTGGGGGGGGGGGGGGGGTTCCACCTTCATGATGATTAGTACGACATCAAAGAAACAGTAGGCTAATCTAATACTCGGTGGGTCCTGTTGACATCTTTCTGATGTTGTGGACCATTCCACGGTAGGTTGTGGTACATTGCGGCAGGTTGAGAT
Organism: Thalassophryne amazonica; assembly: GCF_902500255.1. Lineage (NCBI taxonomy): Eukaryota > Metazoa > Chordata > Actinopteri > Batrachoidiformes > Batrachoididae > Thalassophryne > Thalassophryne amazonica. The sequence continues at coordinate 131,524,474 of NC_047104.1, forward strand.
GAAATGTTCAAATTTATGAAATGTTCAAAATTAGCCAAAGTCTTCACGTGTTGTGTCATGTTGTAAAGATGCATTGGTGCTTCATCTCAACGTCTTGTGTCAGTGATTTGCTGATTCAAGAGCGTTCTTGGTGATATATGAGGGACATAATGGACATGATCAAGCAAGACACAGTCACGAACATAACACAAAGGTCAGCAAGCACTGACAATAAATCACTACGACACTTTCAAGATCCCGTGACATTAGAAATTCTTCTTCGACAGTTGCGGGCTGCAGATGCATCAATCATTTGTGATCAAGCTCTGAATTTCACGCCAATGAAAATATGTTACATGCCTGTGTCATACACTCAGGTATTATATTGTAGTTATATTGTAATTATGCCTCTGTACACAACCACAGTAGAGTTGAAATGACACAATCAAGATGTCCTCACAGTGCAGAGTTTTAGTGTTTTAGCCGAGGAATTGGACAAGCGTACCCAGACAAACATACGAGGTCCCACATTTAACAGTGCATGTCAGAGCACAAACCAAACATGAAGTCAAAGGAACTGTCTGTAGACCTGCGCAACAGGATTGTCTCGAGGCACAAATCTGGGGAAGGGTACAGAAACATTTCTGCTGCTTTGAAGGTCCCAATGAGCAAAGTGGCCTCCATCATCCGTCAATGGAAAAAGTACAGATCCAGCAGGATTCTTCCTAGAGCTAGCCGCCTGTCTAAACTGAGACATCGGGGGAGAAGGGCCTTAGTCAGGGAAGTGACCAAGAGCCAGATGGTCACTCTGTAAGAGCTCCAGCATTCCTCTGTGGAAAGAGGAGAACCTTCCAGAAGGACAACCATCTCTGTAACAATCCACCAAACAGGCCTGTATGGTAGAGTGGCCAGACGGAAGCCACTCTTTAGTAAAAGTCACATGACACCCCACCTGGAGTTTGCCAAAAGGCACCTGGAGGACTCTCAGATCATGAGAAACAAAATTCTCTTGTCTGATGAGACAAAGCTTGAAGTCTTTGGCATGAATGCCAGGCATCATGTTTGGATAAAACCAGACACCATCCCTACAGTGAAGCATGGTGGTGGCAGCATCATGCTGTGGGGATGTTTTTCAGCAGCAGGACTAGTCAGGATGGGGGAAAATGAATGCAGCAATGTACAGAGACATTCTGGATGAAAACCTGCTCCAGAGCGCTCTTGACCTAGGTTCATCTTTCAGCAGGACAATGACCCTAAGCACACAGCCATGATATCAAAGGCGTGGTTTCAGGGCAACTCTGTGAATGTCTTTGAGTGGCCCAGTCAGAGCCCAGACCTGAATCAGATTGAAAATCTCTGGTGTGATCTGAAAATGGCTCCCCATCCAGCCTGATGGAGCTAGAAAGGTGCTGCAAAGAGGAATGGGCAAAACTGCCCAAAGAAAAGGTGTACCAACCTTGTGGCATCATATTCAAGAAGACCTGAGGCTGTAATTGCTGCCAAAGGTGCATCACAAGAAAGTATTGAACAAAGAGTATAAATACGTCCGGACATGTGATTTCTTAGTTTTTTATATTTAATAAATTTGCAAAAAAAAATTTAAAAAAAATAATAATAATAATAACTTTTTCATGTTGTCATTATGGGGTGTTGTGGGTAGAATTTTAAGGGAAAAATAAATTTACTCCATTTTGGAATAAGGCTGTGACATAACAAAATGTGGAATAAGTGAAGGGCTGTGAATATTTCCGGATGCACTGTAGAAAAGACCAGGTGGGAAGTGATCCCATAACCTTCTTGCTGTGAGGCAACAGCAATAACCATGATGTGAACATGCTGCTGTGGCCATGATGTATGTTGATGTATGGAATATACAAGGGGTGATTTAGAAGTTTTAAACCTAACCCAGAAAAAGTAGGGAGAGGTTCTCCTTTTTTTTTTCATTCTGAGGAGCCACTTGCATTCAAGTCACTTATAACAGCAAGAACTACCTGTGTAAGGTTCAGCTTATCACATACACGCATGCCACCTGGAGTAGTGTATACATACAGTGGGGAAAATAAGTATTTGACCCCCTGTTAGTTTTGCAGGTTTTCCCACCTACAAAGAATGGAGAGGTCTGTCATTTTTATCGTAGGTACACTTCAACTGTGAGAGACAGAATCTAAAAAAAAAAAAAAAAATCCAGTAAATCACATTGTATGATTTTTAAATAATTAATTTGCATTTAATTGCATAAAATAAGTATTTGACGCCCTCCAGAAAAACAGAACTTAAGAATTGGTACAGAAACATTTGTCTGCCATTACAGAGGTCAGACGTTTCCTGTAGTTCTTGACCAAGTTTTCACACACTGCAGCAGGGATTTTGGTCCACTCCTCCATACAGATCTTCTCCAGATCTTTCAGGTTTGGAGTTTCAGCTCCCTCCAAAGATTTTCTATTGTGTTCAGGTCTGGAGACTGGCCAGGCCACTCCAGGACCTTGAAATGCTTCTTACGGAGCCCCTCCTTAGTTGCCCTGGCTGTGTGTTTGGGGTCATTGTCATGCTGGAAGACCCAGCCATGACCCATCTTCAGTGTTCTTACTGAGGGAAGGAGGTTGTTTGCCAAAATCTTGCAATACATGACCCCATCCATCCTCCCTTCAATACGGTGCAGTCGCCCTGTCCCCTTTGCAGAAGAACATCCCCAGAGTATGATGTTTCCACCCCCATGCTTCACGGTTGGGATGGTTTTCTTGGGGTTGTTCTCATCCTCTAAACATGGTAAGTGGAGTTGATTCCAAAAAGCTCTATTTTGGTCTCATCTGACCACATGACCTTCTCCCATGCCTAGGGATGGGTAATGATAAGATTTTATCAATATCGATGCCATTATCTATTCCGCTTATCGATCCGATTCCTTATAGATTCCTTTATCGATACCTCCTGTGAATTTTCTGTGTACTAAAAGTATGCTTTACAGGTTTTCTATGTTGACATTTTAAATTGGTCACTGGATCCTTGATCTCTGGACATAAATGGTAAATGGACTGCATTTATATAGCGCTTCTCCATCTGCATCAGACGCTCAAAGTGCTTTACAATTATGCCTCACATTCACCCCGATGTCAGGGTGCTGCCATACAAGGCGCTCACTACACACCAGGAGCAATAGGGCATTAAAGGCCTTGCCCAAGGGCCCTTAGTGCAGTGAGTGCAGCATCCATTTTGGTGAGAAAAAAATCCAACTTTCCTTATTCAAATTCATTCCAGTCGTATTTTGCTCTTACTAGGACGCAGCAGTTTTCTAACTTGGCACATAGTTCTGGAGGAAATCACTGAAGAAATTAACAAATTGAAAATATGATTTGACCGAAACAAATTGTCATTAAACTTAAATAAAAACAGGGATGAAGTGGAGGTGTAAGAGTACTAGGTGTTCACAGGAAACACTTATTTATTTCTGTATGTGGGTGATTCTTAGACTACGGGCACTTATGTCCTTTGATCATATTGTATGAAAAACAGAAAAAAGGGGAAATTTCAGACTTTTATAGTTATCTTTACAATGAAAGTGTGTTAAGAACTTTGTTCTAGTAGTCTATGATGACTTTTTCACCTTTTTTCAGCATCATTATATGCAAATATTGCCGTTTTGTGCCTGTCCCACACCCAGACTTTTGATCTTCAATGATAAAAATGAATGGTAAAGAAACAATTTTTCTAATGTTTTAAAATATCTCTGAATAAAATATCAGTAAAATAATCAAAACATAATTGGGGTATTCAATGTCATACAACTGTTGTGATTTTTTGTAAACAAAATGTAGTTGTCCCACACTATTGCCGTAATTTCCACCACAACACTGTAATGTCCCTTTAGACAGTTTGTATGAAAGATTGTTTGGGTAGTTTCTATGGAGATAAACAGTGACATCAGAGCACATGTATATAGCGCCAAATCACAACAAACAGTTGCCCCAAGGCGCTTTATATTGTAAGGCAATGGTGTGGTGGAAATTACATTTACAAGGCCAATAGTACCCGTAGTTAAAGAATCACCCATGTATTTATTTATTTTCATTGTTAGTTGGTTTTATCTTTTCTGTTGTGTTTTGTTTCATCAGGTTCTTTTTGTCTCTTTCTCTAAAATTGTACTGTAGCATTACTAGTTATTATAAGTTATTATTACTATTACTGTTGTTGTTGCTATTATTATTAATATATGAATAAAACTAAAAAAATACAATTTGTTTCTTTTATGACAACGAATGCTGAGCCATTAATTAGTATACAGAAAATGCACACAAACATGCGAACAGGTTAATGCTAACTTTAACATTGAAAATGTCATAGACACGCTAACACGTTAGCATTGGCCCCATTTTTAAGTTATAAAATACATCTATCAACTGTTTCAGAAGACCACAACAGGTCAGTTTAACATAAAAAAGGTAAATATTACTCACAGACATATGCTCTTTAGGATTTTAGTGGGGAAAATTAAGATAAAGTGAAATAAAACAATGAATCAACGAAGCAATAAATCAAAGCACTGCTTCGATCTGCGAATCACTGCTTCAATTGGTTCAAGGTTCAAAGCAAAGCCGCGCTGCAGAAAAGTTGATAACAGATGTGCTGCAGGGTCTGTAATCAATGTAGAGAAATGATCATTTTCCTGACAAATGCCCCCCAAAACAACAGCCACTCTGAAGGACCGATAAAGGAATCGCTGAACAGAAAGGTTATTGATGTCGGTGGATCGAATCATTTCTTAACGATACCTGAAAGGAACCGGTTTTCGATACCCAATCCTACCCATGCCTCCTCTGGATCATCCAGATGGTCACTGGTGAACTTCAAACGGGCCTGGACATGTGCTGGCTTGAGCAGGGGGACCTTGCTGCCCTGAAGGATTTTAAACCACGACAGCATCATGTGCAACTAATGTAATCTTTGTGACTGTGGTCTCAGCTCTCTTCAGGTCACTGACCAGGTCCTCCTGTGTAGTTCTGAGCTTTCTCAGAATCATCCTTTCCCCACAAAGTGAGATCTTGCATGGAATCCCAGACCGAGGGAAACTGACAGTCATCATGTGTTTCTTCCACTTTCTAATAAATAATCATAACAGTTGTTGTCTTCTACCAAGCTGCTTGCCTGTTGTCCTGTAGTCCATCCCAGCCTTGTGCAGCTCTACAGTTTTGTCCCTGGTGTCCTTAGACTGCGCTTTGGTCTTGGCTATGGTGGACAGGTTGGAGTGTGATTAATTGAGTGTGTGAACAGGTGTCTTTTATATAGATAACAAGTTCAAATAGGTGCAATTAATACAGATAAAGAGTGCAGAATAAGAGGGCTTCTTAAAGAAAAATTAACAGGTCTGTGTGAGCCAGAATTCTTGCTGGTTGGTAGGGGGTCAAATATTTCTGCAATAAAATGCAAATTAATTATTTAAAAATCATACAATGTGATTTTCTGGATTTTTTTTTTTTTTTTTTTAGATTCTGTCTCTCACAGTTGAAGTGTACCTACAATAAAAATTACAGACCTCTCCATTCTTTGTAGGTGGGAAAACCTGCAAAACTGACAGGGGGTCAAATACTTATTTTCCCCACTGTAAGTTTCAGATGGAGATGGAGATTTACGAAGAGCAAATGAGAAGTTTTGAGCCTGACCTAGAAAAATGTATAGTGTGGTTCTCCATCTTTTGCATTCTGAGAAACCAACATTTCTCAGCATTGCACAGAGTGAGACAAAACTTCACACATTCTCAAGAATTGTTGGTTTCTCAAAATGCAAAAGATGGAGAACCACACTGTACTTTCTGGGTCAGGCTCAAAACATGTTAATCAGCCCTCATAAAAACAGCATGCCTGCTATCTGGTGGTGATACCACAGTAATGAACATATACAACAGAAGAAGATGGTGAAAATCTGTAAGTGTAGTCAAAATTTAAATATCTATTTGTGTTCTGTTCTGAATTTAATTTTTCATGCTGTTTTTTCTGCATTGTACATATTTTGCTTTATAATCACTGTTACTATTAGAATGGCCTAAGCAATGGGTTTGGTCTGAGTTTGGTATGCTTGAGGTTTCTTCCTAAAAATGAAGGGGGAGTTTTTTCCTTACTTTGTACTTGCTCAGGGGGTTGGTAAAGTTAGACCTTACCCATGTTAGACCTTACATTGAATTGAATTGATTCATGCCAATTTGATTTGATAAGCAATAAAAAGAAAATGTGAATTGAGATATGTTATATTTCATGTTGATGTACACTGAAGAACTGAAAACATGTAACACAAGGCTGCGGGTACACTGGAAGACTAGTTTTATCCCTTCTAGAATCAAATACAGGTAAAACCCTGTTAACTCGTTTTCACGTCAGTCACGTTTCGGCTTTATTCGCGGTCAGTTTGAGGACCTTGAAAATTTAGAGTACTGTATAAAAATCTATTTTGTTTTGACCGTTTTTGGGAGGGATCGTCAGTGCGGAGGATTCTGGACGATGATTTCATCTTCTTCTGAATGCTGCTGCACGTCAGCAATAAGGGCGGACGATTCTATGCGGATGATTCTGGACGATTCAAAGTTTTTGGATGTGACTATTTAGATCAGGGGTGGGCAACGAGGGCCGAGACACTGCATGTTTTCCTTGCAACCAATCACCTCAGCAGGTGGGTTGCTGATGAGCTTCTCCCTTGAACATAAACACCTGGTTGTCAATGAAATCACCTGCTGAAACACCTGAACATTAATTAAATCACCTGCTGAGATGATTGGTAGCAAGGAAAACCTGCAGTGCTCCGGCCCTTCATGGCACATGATTGCCCACCCCTGATTTAGATCCTTTCTGCTGGTTCAGGTTGGGCCAGAATTTATACATGTGTGGCAGGCGTGTTTATAAATTCCAGCCCAATCTGAACTGGCAGAAAGGATCTAAAGGGTCACATCCAAAAACTTTGAATCGTCCAGAATCATCCGCCCTGACAAAGCCCTCATCGAAGGCGCGTAGCATCAGGAGGAGGAAAAAAGATCCCAAACCCACCCCAGATGAAGGAATCATCACCGTACAGAAAATAATCATGCTTCAAATGGTCAAAACTATTGGCCTTTGGCAAGGTAAGCTGATTTTGTTTTGTTTTTTTTGTTGTTTGTTTTTGGTCAACCTCATTAACTTGAAGTTTCAGATAACTCGCAGTATGATTTTGTGGGCCTCAACTTTCACGAGTTAATGAGGTTTACCTGTATATTCTTTCTCTTCCTAACACTTGATTTTGGACTGTAACACTCTCTTGTATAGCTTCCAATTTGGGTTTTTAAGTTTTCCTGCATGTCCACGATTACACCTCCACACTATTATTGTAAACAGACACATAGACATAGAATGAAACAGTAGGTAAAAAAAAAAGAGACACTAAGATCGTACTTCATGGAAACATTTGTGTCAAGCTGAAGAAAACACACATTGTGGGAAGTGATTGAACCCCTTGAATTTTACCTGTCATTTAAATTGTAAAAGTGGATAATGTGCCTGTATTGGGACTCAAGTTTCTGTCTCCATCACTTTCATCATAACTGCAAGCAGCACTAATGTGCCAGTGGTAGAAATCCCTCCTCTGGATCACCACCAAAAACAAATCAGTTGTTCCTTGGCTTAAAGCCGACATGTCCATCAAATTTCATGGAAATTCTTTCATTAGTTTTTCACAAATCCTGTTGATAGGACACAGAAACACATAAAGTGGATGAAAACACAGCCCTAGTCCTCCTTACTAAGAAAATAAAGCTTTCAGTGAAGTTCAGGCTTCTCATCACCTTCATGTAGACACTAAGCAGTAAATTCTTATCTGACTGAACTTTGGAACCAGACGGTGTCCGTGAGCAAAACTTTGACTTCAGAATGTTCCGAACAGCAGCTCAGTGTGCAGGAGTCAGTCCAGATCAGGACCAGAATCAAAGGAGCGAGGACGAGCGGGATTCTGTCTTTGATCATGACATTGTCTTAAAGTGCTCACAAGATCAAATTCACAGACACACAAGCGGTAGGTTTTCGCCTGTCTGTTACTTTGGCGGGCTCCGACATGTTTTTAGTTCTACGCTCACATGTGCTGTTAAGAAATGTGTGAAGAGATTACAGGCTCAGACAAAGGAGGAGCTGGACTGTAACTTCTGACAACAAAACCTGTGTTGCTGGGGAAGCAAGAACAAATGTGCACCCCAACATTTACGCCATTTCAACTGGACAATTCTGTACCCCAACTGACAAACTTGTACAGACCGTACCCAAACACAGTGATACAACAGTCATAGACAAACGAACAAAATCACTCAACCAACTTCTTTTTCAACTACCCTCATCCAAAACACTGTGCAAGAGAAGTGAGTACTAAGAAGTACCCTTTGAAGTTGTGTGTCTGCTTACATAACTAATCTAAGCCGCTGGATTGGCTGATGTCCCACCGAGGTTTTACAACAAATCCATTCACTAACATATTTTTGGAACGAAAAATGCATCACTTTTCAGTTCAATTTATTTCATTTATATAGAAAGCAGTCCTCATAATATCTCCACATTACAGATATTACGAGTACTGCTTTCTTCCACTTGCGAAATATAGCGAAGATTCGTCCCATCCTGTCTATGGCTGATGCTGAGACCCTGATTCATGCGTTTGTATCTTCTAGATTGGACTACTGCAATGTTCTATTTTCTGGTTTACGGCAGGCCAGCATTAGGGGTCTCCAACTGGTTCAAAATGCTGCTGCCAGACTTTTGACACAAAGCAGAAAGTTTGACCACATTACACCCATTTCGGCACGTTTACACTCTCTTTCTGTCCCTGTGAGATCAGATTTTAAGGTTGTGCTACTAACCTATAAAATTTTTCATGGACTGGCACCTCCCTACCTAGCTGACCTAATTAAACCCTATGTACCGGCCCGGGATCTGCATTCTCAGGGTGCAGGACTACTTTGTGTCCCTAGGGTGAACAAAAAGTCTGACAGTCATAGAGCTTTCTCTTATCGTGCCCCTGTTCTGTGGAATGATCTCCCTACGTCAATTTTTTAATGAAAGACGTGCGGACGGTTCCGCGCGTCGGGACGCAGCTGACGCGGTGCGGTGGCACAGGAAAAACACCTCCGTGTTGATAACCATTTGTAAAATCCAGGCGGCTTTTGATGGCTTTCAGTGGAGTGAGTATATGAGAAATTGTTTAACAGGCAGGACATGTTCCAACTTGTCCTTAAGGCTTTCAACAGAGGTGTTTTTCCTGTGGCGGAGCGTCGCGCCGGCTGCGTCCCGACGCGCGGACCCGTCCGCACGTCTTTCATTAAAAAAATCTCCTTTAACAGTGGAATATCCGGATAAAATGCTGAAACCGACTTCTTCTGAAACTTCTCTGTTCTCTCACGACGTCCTGGATCAATAGAGCCTGAAATGTGGAGGTTTTCAGCTTGAACAGGCTGACGACGCCGCCTGAGAGCGCTGCGCGACGTCTCGCACCGTGAAAAGTCCTTAAAGCGACAGAATCACCTCAAAATCTCTCATCAGCCGTTAAAATTTTCACTGAAAACCAGCTTAATTTTTCGAACCGTGTCCACTTCGATGTGTCTCACAAGTTTAGAAAAAATTTTGATCAAACAACGCGCCAGTCTCTCAGCAACTTCTCAGACAAAGGAATTCCGACGAGGGGCTGGACGACTCCTCCCACAAGGAGTGCTCACAGGCGAATGACGTCACCGACAGGCGTGGAAAAACTCACGCATGCGCACGAGGGTTCAAGCATGTCTGACGTAAAAAACATATGAATGAAATCCATATAGTTTTTGAAAAAAATAAAAAGGACCTATACTTTATTGACAGCCCTCGTATAATTAATTTAATATATATGGTGGTGACATCACAGGCTAGCTGCAAACTATTTGGTTTGTGTGTAAATATAACCTATTTGTCATATACAGTATTATGTAAAAGCTAGAGAGAAATAAACACTTCTAAAACTGAAAACGCAGATTTGGAACCCGATAACACCTCTGGAGTGATTTAAAACACATTTCGCGAACATTAGCGTGCACACTAACTTCCGCTAACTCCAAGTTAACTTCTGTTCTGGTCAAAAGCTCATAAATGTAAATATTTTTTATGATTGATTGATTGATTGAATGTAGGGGCTTTATTGAACATGTACAAATTGTAAGAAAGACAATAGGAGCTTAATAATTAATGTAAATAACAATAAATGTATAATTAATGTTATATATATGGTGGTGACAAACCTTTTTTGTGTGTGTAAATATAACCTATTTGTCATATATTATGTAAACGCTAGTGAGAAATAAACCCTTATAAAACTGAATATGCTGTTTTTGGAACCTGATAACGCCTCTGGAGTGCAGCTGATTTTGTGGTCCAGTATCACACCCAGAATTGTATGCTCTTCACTAACACTTTTTTGTCAAAGCACTTTTAATTTATTCACTGTTGCAACAGGGTCACTGTGCCATTATTCTACAGCATTTCTGTACTGTTATTCTACAGGGTCACTGTGCCATTATTCTACAGCATCACTGTGCCATTATTCTACAGCATCACTGTGCCATTATTCTACAGCATCACTGTGCCATTATTCTACAGCATTTCTGTACTGTTATTCTACAAGGTCACCATACCATTATTCTACAGCATTTCTGTACTGTTATTCTACAGCATCACTGTGCCATTATTCTACAGCATCACTGTGCCATTATTCTACAGCATTTCTGTACTGTTATTCTACAGGGTCACCATACCATTATTCTACAGCATTTCTGTACTGTTATTCTACAGCATCACTGTGCCATTATTCTACAGCATCACTGTGCCATTATTCTACAGCATTTCTGTACTGTTATTCTACAAGGTCACCATACCATTATTCTACAGCATTTCTGTACTGTTATTCTACAGCATCACTGTGCCATTATTCTACAGCATTTCTGTACTGTTATTCTACAGCATCACTGTGCCATTATTCTACAGCATTTCTGTACTGTTATTCTACAGCATCACTGTGCCATTATTCTACAGCATTTCTGTACTGTTATTCTACAGTGTCACTGTACCATTATTCTACAGTCTGTGTACTGTAACATAGAACAGTTTATTACTGTAAAAAGTGTTACTATACCATTATTCTAGTGTTACTACACTGTTATCCTACAGTATATACTATACTATATATACTACTACAGTGTATATACTACAGTTTTATACTATTATTCTACAGCATCACTGTACCATTATTCCACAGCGTCACTGTTATTCTACAGTCTGTGTACTGTAACATACAACAGTTTATTACTGTAAAAAGTGTTACTGTACCGTTATTCAACGTCACTGTACCGTTATTCTACAGTATTTCTGTACTATTATTCTACAGCCTCACTGTACCATTATTCCACAGCATCACTGTTATTCTACAGTCTGTGTACTGTAACATACAACAGTTTATTACTGTAAAAAGTGTTACTATACCATTATTCTAGTGTTACTACACTGTTATCCTATAGTATATACTATACTATATATACTACTACAGTGTATATACTACAGTTTTATACTATTATTCTACAGCATCACTGTACCGTTATTCCACAGCGTCACTGTTATTCTACAGTCTGTGTACTGTAACATACAACAGTTTATTACTGTAAAAAGTGTTACTGTACCGTTATTCAACGTCACTGTACCGTTATTCTACAGTATTTCTGTACTATTATTCTACAGCCTCACTGTACCATTATTCCACAGCATCACTGTTATTCTACAGTCCGTGTACTGTAACATACAACAGTTTATTACTGTAAAAAGAGTCCAGTCATGTATCAGTGTTAAATTACAAGAAACAGCTGTGGTTGCTAGAATAGAGAAATTCTGCCTCCCCTCCCTCCCCACTCCCAAAAGAACAACAACAACAATAATAAAACATTTCAAGGAGATTTCATTGGGCTTCTGTTTTGATCAGGGTTATGACAACAGGAGGATTGGTTTGGGATCCACATGATGATTTGGCTTTTCTGACACAACACCAACTGTACGAGGAGGATGTAACATATTATATATTCATATATTCTTCAGTGTATCATGTCATGTATTTTGAATATTCTGTTTGGGAGGCAAATGCAATGACTGCGTGCTCCACTGTGCATTGTACAACGCAATAATGTATTAGCTCACATAACTCATAACTAGATAAACAACCAAGGGTTTATAGCAAGATATAGTTATTCCACAGTGTTACTGTATTGTTATTTATAAGAAGATTATATATATATATATATATATATATATATATATATATATATATATATATATATACACACAATATATACTCGTATACAGTGGTATGTAAAGATTTGGGCACCCCTGATGATTTCCATGTTTTTACTTTTTAAATTATTGGTTGTTTGGATCAGCAATTTCAGTTAAATATATCATATAGCAGACAAACACACTGATATTTGAGAAGTGAAATAACATTTCTAGTATTTAGAGAAAGTGGGCAATAATTATTTAAACAAAATCAGGCAGGTGCATAAATTTGGGCACCCTTGCCATGTTATTGATTTGAATACATTTAGCACTAATTATTGGAACACAAAAATGGTTTGACCCTTGACCTCCTTACACAGGTGAATCCACCCATGAGAAAGGGTATTTAAGGTGGCCATTTGCAAATGTTTCTCCTCTTTTCATCTCTTCTAATGAGTGGCAACATGGGAGCCTCTATCTCAAAGATTTCATCTGTCAGTTTCCACTGGGAGGAACATAGTGAGGAAATGGAAGACCACAGGCACAGTACTAGTTAAAGCCCGAAGTGGCAGGCCAAGAAAAATCTCAGATAAGCTGAAGCGAAGGATGGTGAGAACAGCCATAGTCAACCCACAGACCTGCTCCAAAGACCTACAACATGATCTTGCTGCAGATAGTGTCTCTGCATTGTTCAACTATACAGCTATATACTTTGCACAAGGAGATCAAACAGAGTCACTTGAGGTATGCTAAAAGCACATTTGGATAAGCCAGCTTCATTTTGGAAAAGGTGCTGTGGACTGATGAAACTAAAATTGAGTTATTTGGACATAACAAGGGGCAGTATGCATGGCTGAACAAGAACACAGCATTCCAAGAAAAACACTTGCTACCTCCAGTAAAATTTGGAGGTGGTTCCATCATGCTGTGGGGCTGTGTGGCCAGTGCAGGTACTGGGAATCTTGTTAAAGTTAAGGGCCACATGGATTCCAGTCACTATCAGCAGATTCTTGAGAACAATATTCAAGAATCAGTGACAAAGCTGAAGTTGCGGCGGGACTGGATCTTTCAACAAGACAACGACCCTAAACACTGCTCAAAATCTACTAAGGCATTCATGCAGAGGAACAAGTACAACGTTCTGGAATGGCCAGCTCAGTCCCCAGACCTGAATATTATTGAAAATCTGTGGTGTGATTTTAAGCGGGCTGTCCATCCTCGGAAATCAACAAACCTGACTGAACTGGAGATGTTTTGTAAAGAAGAATGGTCCAAAATACTTTCAACCAGAATCCAGACTCTCATTGGAAGCTATAGGAAGCGTTTAGAGGCTGTTATTTCTGCAAAACGAGGATCTACTAAATATTGATGTATTTTTTCTGTTGGGGTGCCCCAATTTATGCATCTGCCTAATTTTGTTTAAAGAATTATTGCACACTTTCTGTAAATCCTATAAACTTAATTTTACTTCTCAAATATCACTGTGTTTGTCTGCTATATGATATATTTAGCTGAAATTGCTGATCCAAACAACCGATGATTTATAAACGAAATCATCAGGGGTGCCAAAATCTTTACTTACCACTATATGTATATATATATATATATATATATATATATATATATATATATATATATATATATATATATATATATATATATATATATATATATATATGTTATGTGTTGGACGCAGCCCGGAGAACCGACCAGCGTTTGAAGGACCCAGTATAAAATAAGCAGAGCACGGTACAAAGGATAACAGAGTTTAATAAACATAACAGTGATGTGAAAAATATAAAAGTGCGCGGTCTGGCGTGGTGGATTGCGGTGCGCTCCCAGCAGCGCTAACGGTCCGGAGCCAGAACCGGTTCGGACCCAAGGACCCCGCCGACACCCCCCAGGTGGCCGCGACAAACCGAGTCTGTGAAAGAAGAAATCATTATGGGAGTCCACACTCAACACACAGAGAGACCACTCAAAGGTGTACAAACAGCAAACACTTCCTGGCTTAATTGCAAATCAGCTTCCCACCCTGCAGGCATAGAACACCCTGTTCACAAAACTCCACTGCAGTGGAAGCTGATTTAAACGACCAACATACAGCTCAATATAATAAGGTGTGAGGGACACCACATTTACTGACTGTATAAATGTTAGTCACAAAATCTAACGTACCTCAGGAAGTGTGCTGACGAGCGTGAGACCTCACCCCCTCCTCTTTCACAGACCATGCATCAAACCTGGACGTTCTCTGCATCCACTGATGATGAGATGGCTCTCGAGACGACGATCTCACCCGTCTGGTCACAAGGTCGAGTCTCTGGCAAATACACACTGTGTACTCCAGTCTTAAATGCCACCATGTTCCAATCCATGTAGATGCACCACAGCTGTGAGTCCTGATGAGCCGCAGGTGATCAGCCTCAGGTGATCAGGGTGAGGTCCTGATAACTCAGCTACACAGCCACTCAGTCCCAAATGCAAGCCACCTGGAAGGAAAAACAAAAGACAGGACAAAAGACAAACAAAAAGGCAGCCAGGCCCCCCCAGCCATACAACATATATATATATGTATGTATGTATGTTTTTTTTTGTTTGTTTTTTTATTCAATAAAGAATAAAGCAGAGAAGAAATTTGGGTATTTTAGCTGTTGCTCTTCAACATGAGGAAATCTTTAGTTCTTACTGTCCACAACCACTGAGGACTGAACTTCCTCCCCACAGCACAGAGATGACATCATTGCGTGTAAAAAAAAAAAAATTAGAGTCCTCGTTTGGAAGCTATATGCTCAGTGTTCCATGGTAAGCAGATTAAATCTGTTCATGGGACTGATACTTCCCCGGCAAACATTCTTCCAAAGACTTAGACAGAAACGTGCCCCGAACGTCTGAAGAGTTTTCTACATGCGTGTTTCTGATCAACAAGCAGCCTGCACATCTCCTCTGACACATGACATCACCTGCAGCCAAAAAGGCCAAATATCACACGTCAACAATCTGTTTCTGCTTCACAAATACTTTGAGAGGATTTCTTTTGTTTATTAAGAAAAAATAATGTTTGGGGAAAGAAAAAAATAACGCAGAGGAGTGAAATGGGACCTTGTGATATGATCAGGCCGGGTTGGGACATTTGGCACAAGCCAAAGAGTTTGTGTTGAGGTGGAGCAAAGATCGTAGAGGGGGTGCTCTCGGTTGCAGGAGTGGGATTAGATCAAATATGAGCTGGGTATTTATAGCCTGTGACATTTGGAAGATAAAGGTAGTGTAGCAGGATGGTTGGAATGTAGAGGCAGGAGCTGCAATATCACAGATATGGCAGAAGGATTATCTCATCCATGGTCTACAACTGTGCCCTCAGAGAAAACACAGGCGCCTACAAGAGCGCGCACGTCGAGCTTCTCAAAAAAGGAGGAAACAATCTGTTTAAAGTGCTCATACTTCAGCAATGTAATACAGTTTGTGTGTTTCTTAAAAAATACTTATTACAGTTTGTAGCCAAAAGCAGAAAAGAGCTGCTGATCACCCCCCCCCCCCCCAGCCCCCAAAAGGGAGGATCCAGCAGCATACATACATACATACATACATACATACATACCCTGCATGTGAATACTTAGTATGTACTTAATGACAGTTTGTACATACAACCAAACCGTTACTTTTGCACGTACTACAACTAAGCGACTGATCGGTGGAGACACAATTCGAACGCCCTACAGATGACACATATGCGCATAAGAAATTCTGCCAGAAAAAAATTTCTGTTTTGCAAAGCCTACTGTTTTTTATTTGGCTGCGATGCACATTTGCCCATTGCCTCAGCTCCTTGGATGCCGCTACCACATTGCATATATGCTTATATACATTTGCATATCATCAGAGGGAGTATTTCCTTACCACTGCCGCCTGTGTGCTTGCTCTAGGGGTTGGTAAGGTTCGACCTTACTTGTGTGAAGCGCCTTGAGGCAACTTTGTTGTGAATTGGCGATATATAAATGCAATAAACTGAAACTGAATAAATTGAATAAGGAAGAAGCCTCAAGCAGACCACAGCCAGAGGGGTGACCCACTGTTTTATTTCTAGGTTTACTTGGGAAAAGTGAAGCAATCACTTTCCCAGCTTTTTTTTCTGAGTTAGCTGAACTTTTACAGTCTTATCGTGCACAAGCAGACTCTTCAAAACATGAACTTCAGTTACATATGTCACAGACGTCTCATACAAGCCATTTCAGGTCTAGGTTTTACTTGTGTATGAGTCTGTTCCTACGTGCACAGAAAACTGTGGGACTCTGAGGATGGTTGACATGAAACTGACCACTGTGAAATGTAAAAATGTTACAAAGAGATATTGCACACTGTATGACCACTTTAATTCACAAACGCAACTGCTGCTATTTTTGTGATCGAGTGACTTACAGGGCAAACAGACTGTAAAACTAAACTGTTCCTGGAATTTATCACCTCTCATGCTTCAATGCCACACATGTGCTTTGCAGTTCCTTGCAAGCAAACAGACAGTAAATATTTACAAGCCTCAAATTCTTCTGCTGAAATGCAAATAAAAAAAGAATCGAATAAAGATGTTGCGGCTGGATGCCATCAGCACAGACTCGAGATGTTTGAAGCTTACCTCGTCAGAAGTGAGGACATAGTAAATGTTTGTCTCAGTGACTGTCAGGTGCGCTTCTGTTGTGTGTCGTGGTTTGGATCGTGGAGGCTGAAGGCTGCTTCCACACAGCCGCCCCAGACACGACATCCATACCGCCCTCAGTCCTCCGTCCTGACCCCTGATGGACTCCTGTCGGGGGCTCTCTCAGCAGAAGAGCCCGTCCAGATCCATCAGGGTGAAGCTCATCTCTCAGGTGCGGTACAAACTTGCCTCTTCTTTCTTCTTTAAATGACAAACCTGCAGCTGTTCTCCGTGTGGGCGGAGTTAGTCCGAGTTAGTCCCAAATCTTACCGCGGAACCTCCAGACAGGTGGGTTCCAGTCGTTCAGGAGGAACAGAACCCAGGAGGAGCGTCTCCGTCCGCCGTCACTCTGTCTGTCTGTCTGTCTCTCTGTCCGTCTCTCAGCCCGTCTGTGCGTCTCTCTGTCTGTCTGTCTGTCTGTCTGCCCGTCTGTCAGACTCTGTCTGTGTGTCTGTCTGTCTGTCTGCCCGTGTCTGTCTGTCTGTCTCTCTGTCCGTCTCTCAGCCCGTCTGTGCGTCTCTCTGCCTGTCTGTCTGTCTGCCCGTCTGTCAGACTCTGTCTGTCTCTCTGCCTGTCTGTGTGTCTGTCTGTCTGTCTCTCTGTCCGTCTGTGCGTCTCTCTGCCTGCCTGTCTGCCCGTGTCTGTCTGTCTGTCTCTCTGTCCTTCTCTCAGCCCGTCTGTGCGTCTCTCTGCCTGTCTGTCTGTCTGTCTGTCTGCCTGTCTGTCTGCATCTGTCTGTCTGTCTGTCTGCCCGTCTGTCCATCTGTCTGCTCGTCTGTCCGCCTGTCTCTCTCTCTGTCTGTCTCTGCCTGTCTGTCTGTGCGTCTCTCAGCCTGTCTGTCTGTGTGTCTGTCTGTCTGCCCGTCTGTCAGACTCTGCCTGTCTCTCTGCCTGTCTGTCTGTGTGTCTGTCTGTCTGTCTGCCCATCTGTCAGACTCTGTCTGTCTCTCTGCCTGCCTGTCTGTGTGTCTGCCTGTCTGTCTCTGTCCGTCTGTCTGTCCACCTGAGTTCCGCATTCTTGCGATGAACACGCCTTTCTGTTGAATCCCAGCCAGGAGGTGACAGAGGGAAGAAATCACAAAGGTGACACTCCTTCATACTCTGGAAGAATTGAAATGCTTTAAAGGGGCACTTGTGCAGTGCTCAACAGCGCCACTCCTCTGTGTCACTTCATCATGAAGCTACAAAATGCAAAACATGCACTGTGCACAATTTCTCCAATCACAGCAACAGAAGCCTGTAACTTCTTCTGGGTTATCTGGGTGTCTTGGTGGCTTTCCTCACTCTTCTTCTTGCACAGTCACTCAGTTTTTGAGAACTATCAACTCCACACAGATTTACCATAGAGTGTCATACTGTTTGTATTTCTTCATAACTGATGTAAATGAAGTTGAAGACATATTCAGTGACTTAGAAATGTTCATGTATCCATCCCCTGACTTGTCTGAAGAAAACTGGAAATTAAACTGGTTATTTACAGGTATTATAGCAAAGGGGCTGATTACTTATGCAACCCATCATCTTGGATTTTATATTTTTAATTAATTTATATCAAGTTTACTTTCAGTTTGAGTTTAAGGAAGATCATTTTAGAAACTTTTATATTGAGAAGCCTGATCTACGTTTTGCATTTGTAATGCCATAAACAAATTAAAATGCATGAAATACAAAGGGGCTGAATACGTAGTTTTGCAAGTATGCAGATGTTGCTGAATATTTGATGGAAAATGATGAGAGTACTCTTAAAGGACTACAAGTCTTGTCATTATTTACCATCGCAATGTTCCTTTTTGCAACTACTTCAGTGATTGCAGCCGAAAACAAAACAGTACACCATGTTTCCGTGTGAAGTGATGCACTGTGTTTGTATTGTGCAATGGCAAGACTGCGCTGCCCTGTTGTGCATTACTAGTGCGCATGCTCAGTTTCTGTGTCTCACTCTTGTTTGTCTACTAAAGGCAGGTAGTGTGATTACACGTTACAGGAGCTTTAACTGCATTTAAACCTTAGTGTGAACATGTCAGGTGCATATTGTACTGTTGTTGACTACGCAAATGGTTTTCTAGACTTGAAAGGTGGTGTAAATGTCAGTGTGATATTCACAGTTGTGAGCACAAAGATCCAGAATGCACATGCGAGCCACTGTTTGTTTAACAAAACTTGCCCACAGAGAAGAAAAACCCAAGGAACGCAAAAGAAGGATTAAAATATTAAGTTTGCTAATTATAGGTACCACAGGCAGTTTAATAATGTGAATGGAAAAAGTGTGTTTTTTTTTTTTTTTTTACGGTTCCCAGTGGAGAAGCAACGACGGGACAAATGGGAGAGGTTGTGTTGGTAAGTGTTAGTCTACATGCCTAGCCAGAGAGCTGTGTTCACTCACCTGCACAACCGCCTTGACATATTTGCGCTCCAGGTCATAAACAAACCGCGACACATGTCCACTTTCCACCTGCATTATCACTTTTTCTTTGCATTTTCACTTTGTTTGCTGTGTAATTTGCCCAAAAACTCAGAGAAAGTGCTGTGTTTCTGATGGGGACAGACAAGGGCTGTCCCCAGGTGTCATATGTGTCATTAAGCCTTTAGCACCCACCCTGCACTGCCCAATTTTCTTATTCCTTAACAACCTACAGATAACAGGTTAGTGTTATTTGGGTAGGAGGCAGGTACACCCTGGACAGGTCGCCAGTCTATTGCATATTATTATTATTATTATTATTACTACTATTATTACTATTATTATTATTATTATTAATGAGTGAATGGAGCAACCATACCAGGAGATAAAAAAATATACTGGAAGCTCAAAATAGCAAGAAAATAATGCTCGCAACCTGTGTTGTAGTCCTAATATTTATTAGGACTGCTTTTTTCCATCTGCGAAATATATCGAGGATCCACCCCATCCTGTCTATGGCTGATGCTGAGACCCTGATTCATGCTTTTGTTTCTTCTAGAGTAGATTATTGTAATGTCCTATTTTCAGGGTTACTGCAGTCCAGCAGTAGGGGTCTTCAGCTGGTTCAGAACACTGCTGCCGGCCTTTTGACACGAAGCAGAAGGTTTGAACATATCACACCCATTTTGGCATTTTGACACTGGCTCCCTGTCTCTGTGAGAGCAGATTTTAAGGTTTTATTATTGACTTATAAAGTTGTTCATGGACTGGCGCCGTCTTATCTGGCCAATCTGGTGGAACCCTACGTGCCAGCCCGGGCTTTGCAGTCGCAGGATGTGGGATTTCTCTGTGTTCCCAGGGTGAAGAAGAAGTCAGTGGGTCAAAGAGCTTTTTCTTATCGTGCACATGCTCTGTGGAACGGTCTTCCTGCGACTGTGAGGCAGTCGGAGTCTATGAACATTTTTAAGTCAAGACTTAAAACCTATTTTTTATTCTCTTTCTTATGAATAGTTTTTTTTTTAATCTGTTTTATTATTTTACTTCTGTTTTTAATTATGTATTTGAATTGAATTTTTTTTTTTTTTTTTTTTTTTTTTTTTATGTTGAACTGTTCTGTGTGAGGTCCCAGGTACTCAGGTCCCATCCAGGGAGAGTTGTGGACTCTCATTCTGGCCTCACAACCATGTAGGACATATCTACTCCACATGGATAAAACAGTAGCTAGAGCAAGGTCAGTAATAATAATAATAATAACAATAATAATAATAATAATTATTATTATTATTATTGTCCTGTGATAGACTGGCATCCTGTCCAGGGTGTACCCTACACCACACCCTGTGAGTGCTGGGATAGGCTCCAACACACCCGTGATATTTAATTGAGTAAGTAGGTATAAAGTATAGATGTATAGATGGATTATTATCTATATATTATAAGCAAAGTGGCCACTGTGTACATTTATGTGTGTGTGTGTATATGGCCTTGATCACGGAGAAACCAGGGAGAGCTGACATTTGCTTTTTGGTATACTTATGTATTTTGGGTCAAGTGTGAATGCCACAACAACTGAAAGTTGATGGGGAACTAATATTTCTCACAACAGTTAACAATGGACATTGATATAACCATTAATCAGTCTCTGGTAACCAGACAACCTCTGAACAAAGAAAATATCTCAACCTCGCCAGTTGTAAAACATGACATCAACTAAATGTGCCAAATATTAAATACAAATATTCACAAAACTTTTGCATTTTAATTTCCTTCAGAGCTTGAATGACTGCTGGGAGCTCCCAATTCCCCAGGTCATAGTTGTACATTTTGTGGTGTTTGTGCTTGTTGTGTTGTGGCACTATCGCCCCCACTTGTACCTTGTAGTCATCAACCTCGAGAATGAACTGGACAGGTGTATCCGCGATGATCAATATGGGGGCAGTGGTGAACTGGACCTTCAGCTACGGGAAGCATAGCATAACATATATGAGGTCTGTTAGAAAAGTATCCGACCTTTTTATTTTTTTCAAAAACCTGATGGATTTGAATCACGTGTGCTTGCATAAGCCAAACTTGAACCTTCGTGCGCATGCAAAAAAATTTTCATGCCTGTCAGTTGCGTCATTTGCTTGTAAACAGCCTTTGTGTGAGGATGGGTGGAGTCTCTCGTCGTTTTTTCTTTGCAAGGAAATGGCGGAACGACTGGAGCAGAGCGACTGCATCAAATTTTGCCACAAACTGGTCAATAGCCAGGTGGAAACCATTCGGATTATTCAGACGGCTTTCGGTGACGATCCTCTGGGCATCACACAGATTAAGGAGCAGTACAACCGGTTTAAAGATGTGAGCACATAAAGAGTGAGCACATAAATGAAGTAGTTTTACAAAGACCCGCCACTGACATCACATTACTGCTCTACTCTGATTGGCTGTCACCCCTGCCACTCAAAAAAAAACAAAAAAAAACAACAGAATGAAACAGAATGTGACTTTTTAGCCTCTTAAAATACCTGTTAAAATAGGTCAAGGTTAGACATCTTTGAAGTTGTCCAAAGTCTGTGTCCCAAGAATGTGAATGTGAAAACTCTGGCAGTAATAGGACACCGCAGTCTTGTTTGAGGGCAGGAGCTAAAGGGGTAAAATATGACGTAATTTCTCTACTTCCGGGGGACCAACCATGGCATTTTCAATGGGTTTTTGGGCAAATTACATGCAAACAAAGTGAAAATGCAAATAAAAAGTGAGGATGCGATGGGAATGTTATGGATAAGACGCGGATTGAGGAGCGGTCCAGTATCTGACTGAACCCAGCATGAAATAATCAGAAGCAGTTCCAAAAAGAAAACACATTTATTTTCTCCCTTTGTGCTATACATGAAATACTAAATAATTAGAGTTTTGGTGAGGTGAAAAGGCGGCGCGCTCTCTCAGCGTCTCAACAGTCGGAGTCCGAGTGTTCAGGACTCAGGAGTTCCGCCAACACCCCCCCCCCCCCCCACCCAGGTGACTTTCCCAGACTGTACTCTGCGAAGGAGGAACAGAGATGAGATTATTCAACACTTATTACTACGAAATATTGTTTAGAGGCAAACTTATCAGCTACACATTTAGGTCTGGTTTCAAAACTTAGTTCAAAGAGGCTGCTGCTCACAGCTAGTGGAGGATCATTAATCCGAATGCCACTGCCGTGAGGAGCACGCCAAACAATTTCCACCAATAATTACTTATAGCTGCGTATAAATGCCAATTTACATTCACGGATAAACTTTTCAGAATATTCACCTCTGTCGTGTGCTGACAACGTTTGCCTCTCACCCTCGTCCTCCTTCACAGGCGCGATGTCAGACTCTGAAACGGCCCTCAGCGTCCCCACACGGTCGTCACAAGGTCATATTCTCTGGCAATCTTATCCAACTCACTGCTGGTTTAAATGTAGTTCGTCATCACTACATTGGTACCAGCTGGAAGTCCTCAGATCTGCACGTGAACATCACAGGTGTCGTGGATTGTCCTGATAGAGAGCCGCACAAGAATGCAACAGGTGCAGCCAATCATTGTAACAGAGGAGAGAGACTCTTCTGCAGCACATTTTCCTCAGAGAACAGCCCCAAATCACCTGGGAAGGAAAATAAACACAAAACAACCCAACCTTGTCCAGCCAAACCCCCCCCAACACACAACAGGGAAAGCACAAACCTGTCGAGGCAGTTTTGCAGGCGAGACAACGGAGCTACTCTGGTTAGTTATGTAGGCTAACACTTACCGACATAATGTCTCCCATCTACCTCGCCTTTTTTTCTCCACTGGGAACCAGAAAAAAAAAAACTTTTTGTGACTGCGTTGGTGATTGCAGTGGAAAACAAAACAGTACACTATTTATCCGTGTGAAGTTATGCTGTGAATATATTGTGCAATGGGTCCCCCTCAGTGGTTCTTGGGATAGTTCTGGGGTCTCCAGTGACCTCGCTCTCCCCTGTCTCTCTTATCCCGCGTGTCCATTGATTTGAAGAAAGGTTTTGACCGTTATTTAAATTTGAACACAATTACTCTGAGGGCTAGACCACCACTCAGAAATTGATTAAACAGAATTTTAATGTCACAGAATTTGACAGAATGCAAGTTTTACAAAATGAGTGAGATAAGCAAAAGCATACCCAGAAGTTCTGAGGGTCCCAGGAGCTGCAAGCTTCCAACCAGCAGTCTGGTGTTCCAGCAAGCTGACAGCAAGGAGGAACCCAGAACAGTAGGCTGGCTTTGTATTTATACCCTATGCTGCTACAACGTTTTTCTGATAATCTTGGGCATTGTCCCTCATCTGGGTGGTCTTGATCCCTCTATTTTGTGGCATGGTCCTGCCCACCCACGGTGTGAAGTCTTCTGATAAGAAATTTTGGGCAACAACTGCTAACTGAAAAACTGTCAGCAAGTCACATCACGTGGTTATACCACAAGAATGTTTGCACATTTTAAAATTGCACAACCTTCTAACAACTGGCATCCTGTTCCATATGCTGTTTGCAACATATGGATTTCTTCATATATCATCGGGGCCTCACCGAAACAGGGACGCATCACATTTACAAGACTTTTGAAAATGATTATATAAGTAACATATCTTCATGACAGCTTGCTAAGAAACTAAACTAATATTTGAGCAAAAGCAAATGTAATCATAAACATAACATACCTGTAATTAGGTAGACACAATATACAATTCAACAGCGTTCGAACATATAACTCAAAAGTATTTGAATATGTAGATATGTAATTAACCTTAGCTATTGATTACGTGTTTAATAAGCATTGATAAATATTGATCACTATGAGCATATGAGTAATATATTCTTCAACAGCAACAAGCACTATTAATATATAAATGATGACTTCTAAACATTAAAACACACTCATATATGTAACAATATATTTTAGCTCAATAAAAGAAAAAAAATAATATTATGAGGATACTGAATGGGGAAAAAAAACACAAAATGTTAATGCATATTTAAGCACATTTAGGATATATGTTCCTACATGGTCAAATCCTGCGATATCATGCAGGGTTCAAATGAGAGTGTGGTGCTCTATAGGACTGGATATATGCTGAGCACAGACAGATGAACAGACAGATGGATGCAGTCTTCACAATACCTGATGGCCATATTTGATGGCCTGGGATAACAAAACCTAAAAATAACGCAATGCTAAAATACCATATGAGCCATATCAGCATAAAAATAAAAAAACAGAATGTGACCTTTTGACCTCTTAAAGTAGGTCAAGGTTAGCCATCTTTGAACTTGTCCACTTGTCTGTGTCTCAAGAATGCTCCCTGTGAATTTGAAGACCCTGGCAGTAATAGGACTGGACTTATGCTGAGCACAGACACACGCACGCAAAGTCTTTGCAATAGTAAGTCAGTCCC